>NC_077227.1:392031858-392331858 GCF_027887165.1 Monodelphis domestica
AGAAGACAGAGATATGGAAGGGGAGGCAGTTCTAGGCTTGGGGAACAAACTGAGTGAATGCACTGAAGGAGGAAAAGATGTCCACACCCTCTAAGGTTCCTTCCAACTCCAAATCTACAATTTGAAGAATGAAATTAGAGGAACAACCAATAATCCAGTTTGGTTAGATACATAAAGAACAGAAAATAAGGCTAGAAAGGTAGATTGGAGCCAGTTTGTGGAGGGATTTAAATGTCAGGCTGAGAAGTTGGCATTTGATTGTGTAGGCAACAAGGAGCCTCAGAACTTCAATGGATGTGTGATCTCATCCTTCCACCAACGCCAATTGAAATCCATCCACGCCTTTTCATCCTGTGTGACTTGTCCATTTCCTCCCATAAATCCGATGCTGGGGGCCCACCCAATGTGCTAGCCCTTTCCGCCAGATCTCTTGACATTGTGTAGAATCCAGTGGTGTGCACAGTCATCTACTGGTTTTCCCTCACTCTTGTGGTGGAATTGCCTTACCTCCTTTTCTGGTAAGGCATTTCCCTGATGATATTTTCTATGCTATTCCCACTACCACCACCACCAATTTGTTGCAATGACAGGTCACCAGTTACAGTCCTCATGAGGGAGAAGACTACCAGACCATGAGCCCTGCTGCTTGATCCCAATGACCACTAGACCTCCACTTTTGCCCCTTTTGCTAACCCCCTGGGTCATCAGGACCTTCTTTCTGCTTTCCAGATAAATCTTCCATATATCTGTTGTCTCCCACAATTAGACTATCTTATTTTACTGATTTGTATCCCCAGCTCTACATGCAATAAGTACTTTAAAATGCTTTTCCATTCCAATATGCTAGAGTATTCACATCCCACCCTATACTTCTCCATTGTCTTTGGGGTGAAAAAGTTTTCCACTCAGAAACTTTAAATGTTGCAATTTTGCATTCTCTAGAGATTGTGGCATCTATTTTGTATCCATACAACCAGTAACATCTTAAGATTTTTTTTTATTAAAAAGATTGACCTTTTTGTCAGGAAGAAGGTTTTGATCTTTAAAATACCGTGTCATCTCCCAAAGGCAAGCCAGCCAAATCTGGCTGGGAGGCAGGGAGACTCAGTAATCTAGGCATGAAGTAATGTGACTGAACTAGTAGGATATGGCCACATGAATGGACAGAAAGGAACAGGTGGAGGACATGGATTGGATATGGAAGGTGAAGAAGAGGGAGGAGTCAAAAGAGAACTTGAAGGTCTTGAACTTGAGGGACAGGAAGGTTATTGGTACCCATGAACAGCAGTGAGAAAGTTAGGAGGAGGGACAAATTGTTTTTTTTAAACCCTTACCTTCCATCTTGAAATCAATACTGTGTATTTGTTCCAAGGCAGAAGAGTGGTAAGGGCTAGGCAATGGGGGTAAGTGACTTACTTATTTATTCACAAAAACCCTTACCTTCTATCTGTATTGATTCCAAGGCAGAAGAGCAGTAAGGGCTAAGTAGTTGAGGTTAAGTGGCTTACCCAAGATCACATAGCTAGGAAGTGTCTTGAGGCCAAATTTGAACCCAGGACCTCTTATCTCCAAGTCTAGCTCTCCATCTACAGAGCCCACTTCGCTGTCCTCTAGTTGTTGTTGTTTTTTTTTTTTATGATACTAGGAACCTTAATTATACTTTTTTGTATGCATAGTATACATGGTAAATTTAACATGGTTACTTCAATCTACTGCCTTACATCTATTTGTCTACATCTCTTTCTGAACTTTCTATTGATCTCTTCTGTATCATTTAAAAGCTTTTGGTTTTTTTTTTCATTCTTTTTCTCTTAGAATGAGGGTGATCCCTGTTCTCTTACAAATCCATTGGATTCTGGAATTTTTTCTCCACTATTTGAGAGTTTCTTTAAAGTTTATTTTTTTTCTGAGGTAGATTGATTATTTAAATCTTTACCATGTCAGTATTTGTCCATTTCATTTAAGTGATCATTTTGGAGGGACAGGTTTAGAGGCAAGAATGCAAGTCTAGTTTTTGATAAAATGAGCTTGAGGTTCAGGTAGAACAGATGGAGGACTGGAAATCAGGAAAATGGAGGCTGGACTACAGATTTTAGAAGGAATAGTAGAAGCCATGGGAGATGGAGGATGAGTACTGGCTCAAGGAGAAGTCTAGAGGAAAAGGAAAGTGCATAGAAGACAGCCATGGATATCATTCATGCAAGAGGATGAAGAATCAGCAAAAGAAACTGAGAGTGGTCAGAGAAGAGAAGGCTGTGGATGAGATTTCTGGCAGTGTCACGGAAGCTAAATGAAGGAAGAGAATCCAGTAGGGTCTTAGTCAACATAATCCAGAGTTGCAGAGGTAAAGAAGAACGAGAAAAACAGTATGAGAAAAGACCATCAGACTGAGGCTTTAAGAGCTCAGTAGTAACCTTTAAGAATGTTTCAGAGTATATGATTTGTCACTTGCTTATTTGATTATGTGTTTGGGGATTTTGGTTTTATAATATTATTCACTTATAAAAATGAATAATGTGGAAATATTTTGCATGATTAATACAGGTATAACCCCAGACGTGAATTGCTTCCCTGGGAGAGGGGAAGAAAGATGGGAGTGAGACAGTTTGGATCATATAACTTTAGAAACTTATTATTAAAATAAAAAATAGAAATAAAATTTTAAAAGAATATTTCAGTAGGGGCAGCCAGGCGGCTCAGTGATAGTCAGGTGGTTCTAGGTTCAAATCTGAACTCAGGAACTTTCTACCTGTGGGATCCTGGGCCAGTCACTTGACAAACTCCATGCCTAGCCTTAATGCTTTTCTGCTTTGGAACCAATACACAGTATTGAGTCTAAGATGGAAGGGGTTTTAAAAAAAAGAATGTTTAGTAGAGTGTTTGAATGGAATACAGATTGCAGAGAACTGAGGAGTGAAAGGGTAGTGGTATAACAGTTTAGGCAATTGCTTTTTGAAGATATAGCATAAAGAGCAGTTGGGTACTGCTATGGATAGAGCTCCAGGCCTGCGATCAGGAGATCCTGAGTTCAAATCTGGCCTCAGATACTTCCTAGCTGTGTGACTCTAGGTGTCACTTAATTCCCATGCCTAGCCCTTACTATTCCTCTGCATTGAAGCCAATACTCAGTATTGGATACTAAGATGGAAAGCAAGAAAAGAGGTAAATGGAAGAAAGCAAAGGTTTCTTAGAATAAGGAAATTTTGAACATGTTGTCAGCAGAGGCAGAGAGGAAAGAATAAATGAACAAGAAAGATAAAAATTGGAATAGGGAAGGGATGTATGTGAGATATGGGAGGAAAGGAAAGAAAAAAGGGAGGAGAGAAGAAGGGAATAAATGAGAGATAGGGACAGGAGAAGGAAGAAGGGAGGAAGGAAAGGGAAGAAAGAAAGAAAGAAAGAAAGAAAGAAAGAAAGAAAGAAAGAAAGAAAGAAAGAAAGAAAGAAAGAAAGAAAGAAGAAAGAAAGAAAGAAAGAAAGAAAGAAAGAAAGAAAGAAAGAGAAAGAAAGAAAGAAAAGAAGAAAGAAAGAAAGAAAGAAAGAAGAAAGAAAGGAAAAGAAAGAAAGAAAGAAAGAAAGAAAGAGGAGGGAGGAGGAAGGGAGAGAGAGAGAGAGAGAGAGAGAGAGAGAGAGAGAGAGAGGAGAGAGAGAGAGAGAGGAGAGAGAGAGAGAGAGAGAGAGAGAGAGAGAAAGGGAAAGGAGGATGGAGGGAGAAAGGAAAAGAGGAATAGAGGAAGGGAGGGGAGGAGGAAAGATGAATGAATATGAACTAGAAAGTTCCCACCCAATTCTGAAAGTCTAACTCTGAGGGTGGGGAATGAGGGGGCACATGGAGAGAGTTAGAAAACCAAAAAGAGGGGATAGCACATGCAGTGGTCAGGTGGCCTGATGAGATGACAGCTGCCTTTCTTTGATGGCAGTAACTGAAGAGAACAATAGCATAGTTCCAAATGTCAATATTATGCTGTCCTCTCCATCAGTACCTACTGAACTGGGAGTGCCACTGAGAGGTGGCATGAACCCTTTCCTCCATTTCTGCATCCCACAGGCCTGCCCTCATCCTAAGTCAGGGCTGTACAGAAACTGTTTATGCTCATAGTCACTCATCTCATTTTCATTATCATTACTTTCTAGTACCTACTGAGCTCCAAAGGAAGCAGGATGATGTCTAGAGGTCAGCATGTGGCAGGTCTAGGAGTCCATCTTGTAATGGAGTGTAGGGTCAATCTGTAACTGGGTCCTGTGTCAGTCTATTTAGTGAGCAGAATAGAAAGACAGTGAGAAGTGGAGGAAGCTGAAATTGTGGGTTTCAGTGGAATTCCTCTTTGGCTACAGGAGGGGGTTGGGAGGAGGGGAGAAAAAGAACATGAATCGTGTAACCATTGAAAAATACTCTAAATTAATTAATTAAATAAAAATTTCAAATAAAAAAAAGACAACTTGGATTTCAAATCTGAACCAGATATTCTTTAACCTTCAACAAGTCACTCTTTCGCATTGTTTTCCTCATCTTTAATAAGAAAATGAAGGGCATGTGGCAAAACTGGGACATTAATACACTGCTGGTGGAGTTGTGAATTGATCCATCCATTGTGGAAAGCAATTTGGAATTATACCCAAAGGGCTTTAAAGAATACATTGTCCTTTGATCCAGCCATAGCACTGCTGGGTTTGTACCCCAAAGAGATAATAAGGAAAAAGACTTGTGCAAGAATATTCATAGCTGCACTCTTTGTGGTGGCAAAAAATTGGAAAATGAGGGCATGCCCATTGATTGGGGGAAGTGGCTGAACAAGTTGTGGTATATGTTGGTGATGGAATACTATTGTGCTGTAAGGAATGATGATCTGGAGGAATTCTATATGAACTGGGAAAATCTCAATGAACTGATGCAGAGTGAAATGAGCAGAACCAGAAGAATATTGTACACAGAAAGTAAAACATTGTAGAACAATCCAATGTAATAGACTTTGTTACTAGTAGCAATGCAACAAGCCAAGACACTCCTGAAGGACTGATGGGAAAGAATGATAACCACACTGGAGAAAGAACTGTGGGCATAGAAATACAAAAAAAGAACATATGACATCACTTATTACATGCATAAATGGGCATATTAATTGGGGTTTAGGCTTTAAAAAATCACAAGTATCTCCATGGTCCACATATTGACTTAAATTTATATTTTTAAAACCCTTTACCTTCTGTCTTAGGATCAATAGTGTATTGGTTTCCAAGACAGAAGATAAATTAAGGACTAGGCAACTGGGTTGCCCAAGGTAACACAGCTCGGAAATATCTAAGACCCCAATTTGAACCAAAGACCTCCCTGTAGGCCTGGCTCTCTATCCACTGAGCCACCCTAGCTGCCCCCTTGATTTAGTTTTAAAAGTTAATATTATCAATGTGTTATGTATTTTAAATTTCTTAATATATATGAGTTATATTTTAATCTTTAATTTTTATTTTTACTCATTAAAAATTTATTCTATTAATCTTTAATTAAAATACCTTTAATTCAATCCACATTTGGGAATATTGTGGGCCAGGCCACATAGCAGATACCCCTGGACCAAATGATCTTCTGAATTTTTCCAGATGTCAATTCCACAAATTTAGGCTCTCCTAGTCTGAGCCTCAAGCTGACCCTCCCTTTCTCCATTCTCTCCCCCCTCCCCCTAGGCCTTGTCAGCACCTATTCTATGACTCCTCCGACCCTGAACATCACAGAGGAAGAATACGTCATTGAAGCCCAGGATTCCCTGGCCATCACCTGCAGGTAAAGACTCTCCAAGTGAGCTCAGGCTCAGGAAACCTCTGGAAAGCAAGAAGGCTGGATCTCACTAAGGGGAAGGTTGTTTGGGAATTTTGTGGTATGAGGAAGGGGAATCCCAGGATTAAGCTGCCCTGGAAAGATTAATATTAGTATGGCCTTGGGGAAAAATAAGGACTGGGACCTCCTGAGAGAGCACATCTTAGCCCCTCAGGCTGCAAGCTCAGCATCTGATCCATCGTTGTATGACTAGCCCTGCCTGAGTGACCTCCCATTGCCAGGGATGGACTCTCTGGAGCGCAGGCTTGGGTGGGTAGTGACTGTGCAGAAGAGATCTCCCCTCTCTGAACTCAGGGTGTGAGGCACTAGGGCAATCTTTATCCACAGCATACTCCTTCCTCCCTTCCTTCCTTTCTCCCTTTCTCCCTTTTTTCCTTCCTTTTTTCCTTCCTTCCTTTCCTTCCTTCCTTCCTTCCTTCCTTCCTTCCTTCCTTCCTTCCTTCCTTCCTTCCTTCCTTCCTTCCTTCCTTCCCTACCTCCCTCCTTCCTCCCTTCCTTCCTTTCTTTGTTTCTTTCATTCGTTCTCATCCTTACTTCCCCTCCCTCCTTCCTTCCTTCCCTTCTTACTTTCTTCCTTCCTTTCTCCCTTCCTTCCCTCCCTCCACCTTTCTTCCTTTCTCTCTTTGTTTCTTTCATTCTTTCTCTTTCTCATCCTTACTTCCCTCCCTCCTTCCTTCCTTCCTTCTTCACTTCCTTTTCTCCCTCCTTCCTTCTTTCCTTTCTCCTTACCTTCTTAATCAATATTAAGTATCCAACTTTAATCCAACTTTAACTTTAATATTAACATTAAGTTCTAAGGCAGAAGAGTGTAAGGGCTAGGCAGTCAGGATTAAGTAACTTGTCCAGGGTCACACATCTGGGAAGTATCTGAAGCCAGCTTTGAATCCAGGACCTCCCGTTTCCAGATCTGGCTCATTATCTGTTGTGCTACCTAGTTGTTCCTCGTACCTGTTCCTTCTTATCTCTGTATCTTCTTCCCTTTCAGCTTTTCCTCCAGGTCCCAGAAAGCTTCCCCTTACTTCCTCACCAGCCTATCCCCAGAATCTCCTTTATCTCCCTCCTCCTCAGTGTCCAGCAGGTTTTAACAGGGACTACCAGATCTGTTACTCAGAATATTATTCAGCTCATGGGTTCTAAACCTTCCCTCATGTCCTGGGCCCCTCTGGCAGTCTGGTGGCAATCTGGTGCCTAAGGCCCCTTTCCTAGGGTCGTATTTGTAGATAATTGAAGGAAATGTGAAATTTCAGTTAAATGTGAAAAAAAAAATATCATTTTTTTCCTTATTTAAGTTCACAGAATGTGAAATATCAATCCATGGGCCCTTTGGGGGTCTGTAGGACCCAGGCTAAGAATGCCCAACTAGGGGTTTTAACATCAGGGCCAGCCAGGATTGCAGATGGATGGGCCATCTATTACTTATTAAAATCTACTGTGTGCCAGGCCCTGTGCGGAGTACTGGGGATACAGAGCAAGGCAAAAATCCAGTTCCTGCCCTGAAGGAGCTCACAGTCTAATGGGGGAGACAACATGCAAATAACTATGTACAAATGAGGCATAGACATAGAATAAAAAAGATCATTTCAGAGGGGAAGCATTAGTATTAAGGGGGATTAGTGGTACGGTTAGGTGGCTGAGGGGTTAGAATGCCTGACCTACAGATGAAAGATCCTGGGTTCAAATCTGGCCTCGGACACTTCCTAGCTGTGTAAGCCTGGACAAGTTACTTCACCCTATTTGCCTCAATTCCTCATCTGTAAAATGAGCTGGAGAAGGAAATGGCAAATCACTCTAGGATCCAAATGGGGTCATGAAGAGTCAGATATGACTGAACAACAGCAACCAACAGCCCCAAGTTAAGGGCCTTCCTGGGTGCCCCTGCTTCGCCTTCTCTGCGCTGTTCCTCACCAGGTGACCTCCAAAGGGAAGTTACTGGTCTGACATTTCATTATTTCACTAGCTGATCCTACTCCAGGCTGCATTTGGAGGTGCTGTGAGCTGTCCTCTGGAGACAGAATAGGCCATCTTTCCTCCATTTCTATCCCACGTCCAACCAGCATTTATTAGGTATTGGGGATGGAGAAACAAAAATGAAACCCATCCCTGGGCCCTCAGGGAGTAACAGGAGAGCTCTCATTTCAGGAGATTTTCAGACACTGGGTGGACTACACAGAAGCTGTGTGCCTCTTGGGGGCTATTCTTTAACTCTCCATGCTGAGAGACAGAGAAAAGCAAGGGACCCCTCCTTCTAAGGCAGTGAGGGCCTTGGGGGAAATTTCATAGTGGTCCTTTAGTAGAACCCTCCCATCCTCCCTCTTATGGAATCTTGCTACCTTTCTATAGCCCTGAAATATTCCTATAATTTAGTGTCCTATGGAGCCAACCTCCTCTAAATTCTTTTTTTTTTAAACCCTGACCTTCCATCTTAGAATGGATACTGTGTATTGGTTCCAAGACAGAAGAGTGGTAAGAGCTAGGCAATGGAGGTGAAGTGACTTGCCCAGGGTCACACAGATGGGAAGTGTCTGAGGTCAAATTCAAACCTAGGACCTCCCATCTCTAGGCCTGGTTTTTCAATCCACTGAGCCACCTAGTTGTCCCTCCTCCATTCAATTCTACACAAGACCTTTCCTAATTATCCCTCAGCTGCTGGGGCCTTTCCTCAAAAAAAGTCTTTTATTTATTTTATATACACATCAATATACATACATATAATTCCTATTCACCTCCCCCATGGAATGTAAGCTCCGTGAAGACAGGAACTGTTTCATTTCTGTCCAGTGCCTAGTGTAGGGCCTGGCACATATTAGGCACCAAATTAATGCTTATAGGTTGATTGCTTGATTGATTATTCATGGTTAGATATCTTTCAGCCAGGAATTCCTCCCCCCCTCCCCCAGTGAATCATTCATTCAGCAAACATTTACTGTGCACCTACTGTGTTTAGAACTTTATTCTGGGCACTAAGTGAGGAGAGACCCAATGATAAGAAGATATCATCCCTATCTCTAGGAAGCTTACAGGGAGAATATGGCACAGACATAAATGTATAATATAAATTGTAATTCAAATTATGATACAACTACCATTACAGTATAATAATGAGAGTAGACAACTATATTATATATGATTGTAATTATGTTAGAAATATTAATTACATTGCTGTCATAATTATATATTACTTATAATTGTATAATAATATCAATATAAGTATACATTGTTATAAGTATACTCTATTATAATAACATAATTATGACTCATTAATAATATAAATTTAAAAATATAAATTACAATTCCATAAACACTTATTAAGCACCTACTGAATGTAGAACAGTACGTTATGGGACAAACATACTGCTGGAAGAGGTCCCAAGTTTAGATAAGACATGGTCCCACCAATCTACTGAATAATATTTAGTGAGGGAGATAAGATGTACATGCAGGATCACTGTAAAACATAACATTATGTCATAAGTAGACAGTGTCTTATCCAGTCATCCCTTGCTATATTGTGGTTCACTTATCCCACTTCCCTATATTTTGGATTTAAAAAAAATTACATATATATATATATAATTTTGTATCGCAGCACACTATTGGCTGATAGAATGAAAGGCGACCAACCACAGTGCTGTGTTCTGTTCTCTGGGTGCTGATTGGCTTAGTTGGATTTCTAACCCTAAATTCCAGCCAATTTCTAATTTCTAATAAGCGTGTGGAAAAGGTTAATAAGTATGTGTAAAAGGTTTATAGGAGAGTGGGAAGGGTTTATAAAGCCTTATATAGAAATAAATATATAAACAAAATATATGTATACATTTATCTAATATATATAATATAAATATATATTTATGTATAAATATATAAACAAAAAACAAAATAAAATAAAAATAAAAACAAATATATATATATATATAAATATGTAAACATAGATAAATAATACAATAAATATAACGCGCTACATCGGGATTTTCACCTATCGCAGGGGTGAGGGATCTCTGTACTGGATAAAGAGCCAACCTTGGGCCAGGTCCTGGCGCTATCCCTGACACATGCTAGCTGTGTGACCCTGGACTTCACTTATCCCCCTTCTCCCCAGGCAACTCTCAAAAACTATTCCACAGAGCATAGACCAATTTACATAGTAGTTTCCTCCCTAGGAGTTCCTAATACCAACAAAATAATGCGTCTGATCCAAATAAACCCAGAAGCATGTCAGGGAATATAAAGGACATGTTATATGCTAAGTCCTGGGGAGAGATGGTTACTGACAAGCATTGGGAAAATTTTCATGGAGGAAATATCATTTGAATTGGGTTTTAAAGGCCCAGTTGGGAGAAAGCATAAGGAAGGTGAGCAAAGACCGAGAAGTGGGAAATTTCAGGAAACAGAGGGTAATCCATTTAAGTGTAGAGTACACAGTGGAGAATGGCATGTAATACTCTTATTACTTGATTTTTTTTTTTAACCCTTACCTTCCATCTTAGAATCAACACTGTGTATTTGCTCCAAGGCAAAAGAGAAGTAAGGACTGGGCAATAGGAATTAAGTGACTTGCCCAGGGTCACCCAGGTAGGAAGTGTCTGAGGCACATTTGAATCCAGGACCTCCTGTCTTGGCACTCTATCCACTGAACCACCCAGATGCCCTCTCCTCACGTTGCTTGACTTTTAAAACTCCTGCCTCCAACCTACCATTCTAGGCTCATTATCCATTACTCTTCTTCTTGCCTTCTATAGTTCAGCCAAACTGGCCTTCCTACCACTCCTCAGATGTGCCAGTCCATCTCCTGCCTTTGCATTGGGGGTCTCCCACACCTGGACGGCACTTCCTACTCACCTGGTCCTCCTAGAATCACTCACTTCCTTCACAATTCAGCTCAAGCCCCACTTTCTCCATGAAACCTTCCTGGATCTCCCTAGCCTCTAGTTTGCCCCCTCCTTCAACTATCTCATTTCTTTTGCATTTATTCCATATGCCTGTGTTTACTGTATCCTGATAGAATGTGACCTCCTTGAGAGCAAGGAGCATTCCACTTTTGTCTTTGGTTCTCCAGTGCCTAGCAGGAGGCCTGGCACAGAGCCAGTCCTTAAAAAAAGTTTGTTGATTGACGAATGCGAAAAGATATGGTACCGTCAAATTGTGTGGTGGCTCAAATTGTATAAGGCTGCAAATGCCTGCCTTCTGCAGCCCCAAGAGTGACCATCTGCTCTCCTTGAAGCAACTGCCTTCTTTTACTCCTCCCAAGGTTTCCCTCTTTCCTGTTCTCTATGGGTTAGACTTCTGGTCTCTCCCTCTCAGCTTCCCCCGCCTTGCTCAGCCTCCCTCTTCCACCTCTGCCCATTCCCAAGCATGAAATAGGCATAGTCCATATTGCATACTCCTTGAGGGCCTGGACGGGTTTTTGCCATTTTTTAAAATCTCAGAACTTAGTTCAATGCCTGTTACATAAGGTGCTTAATAAGTGTTTGACTGATAGTTAAGAGTTTCTCAAAATTTTACTTGAGAAAGCTATAAAATAACCAGGGTGAAAGAGTGAGGGAAATAAGTGATCTTGGATTTTATTTCCTGTGGGAAGCAGAAGAGTACAAAGGAAAGAGTTTGGAATCTGGAGTCAGAAGACCAGAATTTCCATCTATAACCTACTTGCCAACTGGTCATTTATCCTTGAAAGCTAAAGTGAGGAGGGGACCTATTTTCTCTCCAGGCAGGCCATTCTACTCCTGGATAACTCTTAGCTTCTCCCCTGAACCCCTCTCCTTCCTTTTCTACCCAAGGCTACTGCTAATGAGCCCCCTCCCTTAGAGAAATACAACTGTACAATGTTTCTCCGCCACCTCGTAGTCTCTTTGGGGGAGATAGAGGGTTAAGCTTATAATATATATAATATATATATAATATAATAATATAATATAGCATATAATATAAGTTAATGGGTGGGAGGCAGGACTGGGAAGAACCTTTGGATGTACAAAGCACTGAAGTCTATTGCCCATCTCTCAGAAGGAATTCTACACTCGGTGTCTGCACCTCAGATATTTTCTTTCTACACAAAGAAAGCCTTGTCATCCAGAGCCCAAATAAATGCACATAAACTCATCTATTCGGAGCCTTGCAGGCTTCTCCATCATCCCCAGAAGGCCAGAAATCCAAGAGAGGGGAGGAAAATGTCTTGTTTAGGATCTCATTGGCCAGCTCTGGTCTCCAGGCTACAAGGAGGCATCTTCCACCAGGACAGAGAGAGCCAAGTTGGTGCCTATTTGACAAGTTTAGCTTCTTCAGAGTTCCTGCTCTCCATCCAGCTGTCCCAGAAGTCTCTGGCACCAAAAACTTTTATATGGGTGCATGGTCACTCCATCCCAAGGCTCTACAGTGGCATAAATTTTGGGAGACTCACTCCCACATACTAGAAGAGATTCTCATCTAGCACAGAGGACATCTAGGACAGGTTTGGCATTGCCAACAATGGCTTGGGCCTCAAGAAAGTGCCAGAACTTTCTTTTACTGAGTCCTTTGTCCCTATCTTTCACCTCCCTCCTCTTCTCTCCCCCTCTTCTTCTCTGCCCTTCCCACCCCATTCTCCCCCAAGGAAGTTGGGTCCTGCCAAAGCACACCCTCAGCTCCTCTCTTTTCCTCCTCTCTCTCTGGCAGAGGTCAGCATCCCCTGGAGTGGGCATGGCCCCGGCGCTGGGAGGAGCCTAGCCAAGGGGACAAGGAGAGCAAAGTCGGGGTCCTGGCAGAGGTCGGAGCTGAACAAGACTGTGAGGGCACAGACAGCCGGCCCTACTGCAAGGTGCTAGTACTGACCAGGACCCAGGCCAATGACACCGGCTCCTACACCTGCTACTACAAATACATCAAGGCCCGGATCGAAGGCACCACTGCAGTAAGCACCTACGTGTTTGTGAGAGGTGAGAACCATCCAGGGCCCCCCCTTGGGTGCTGACCCCCCTAGGAGTGCTGGAGGGAGGGAGGCCCGAGGGAACTGGTAGGAGAGGAGCTGAATGGGGTCTTAGAGGTCATTTTTTCTGTTATTTTTTTATTGTATTTAATTAATTGATTTAGAATATTTTTCCATGGTTCCATGATTTATGTTCTTTCCTTCCCCTCCTCCCACCCCCCTCCCGTAGCCAACCCACAGTTCCACTGGGTTTTAAGTGTGTCCTTGATCAAGACCTGTTTCCATATTATTGATATTTGCACTAGGGTGATCGTTTAGAGTCTCCATCCCCAGTCATATCCCCATTGACCCATGTGATGAAGCACTCCCACAGGTAGAGGTCATTTAGGAGTAATCACTAGCTTACATTTCCATAGGTCTTTACTGGGTTACTTCCCCAAACCCTGTGAGGTATACTGTACAAAAGTATTATCTGCCTTTTACAAAGGGGGATGCTGGGACTTAAAAATGACTTGCACAAGCAACAGAACCAGAATGTAGGTCTTCTAGTGTCAAATCCAGGACCCTTTCTACTATCTAGGAGGTAATCCACAGAAAAGAAAAGAGCGAGGAACCTGTGGTGCAGTAGAAAGAGTGTTAAATTTAGAGTAGCAAGATCTGAGTTAAAATCCTGATTCTACTCTCTACTACTTCTTTAAATAGGAGCAAATCATTTCACCTCCCAGACCCTCAGTTTCCTCACCTGTAACATGGTGGAGAGCATTGGGTTAGATAGTTGCTGAGATCTCATCTCTCTAGATCTAGGATACTATGAGTACTTTCCTAAAGGACTCTAAAGTTTGCTGCCTAGACTGGAACACTGTGTTGAGGCTGGGGTACGGTAACAGTTTTTGCAGAATCTTCTCTGATCTTTAACATGAAGGCAGTTTCTTGCCCAGAATTCTAGGAAAATAAAGGATAAGAAAGCTAAGCTAGTGGGGGAGGGGGGGCTCCTGAATTTCTAGTGTTTGACTAAACACTGAAATGTCTTTTGCATCAGCTGTGATCTTTTTTTTTAATTTTTCATTTTCATAAATTTTTTTCATGTTTTTGATATTCCAATCTTGACAAGAAACAAGAAACATAAATTTTCCCATATACAAAAGATGGGAAAATACTATTATATATGAAAGTAGGAATTACTATTATATACAACTTTTAAAACTAATTAACCCAACAGTTTCTTTTAAAAAAAAAAAAAAAACCTTACCTTCTGCCTTAGAGTCAATACTCTGTATTGGTTCCAAGGCAGAAGAACAGGAAGAGCAAGGCAATGGGGGTTAAGTGACTTGCCTAGGGTCCCACAGCTAGGAAGGGTCTGAGGCCAGATTAGAACCCAGGACTTTCAGTCTCTGGGCCTAGGCTCCCAATCCACTAAGCCACCCAGCTTCCCCCCAAACCCAACAGTTTCAAAGCTATTCCATGATCTCTTTTCTGCAGTGCATTTTTTAAAAATGCCTTATTGATGATTTTTAATCCTTTCTTCTGCTGGGGGAGGGACATCACCATCACTAACCCTTTCTCCCAGAAAATCTTCTCCCCACTTAAAATTTTTAAAAGCTTTCTCTTGTAACAAATCAGCTTAGTAAAAACAAATCTATACTTTGACTGAATCCAAAAATGCATGTCTCATTTTGTACTTCCAGTCCATCACATTTCAGTCAAAAGTCATTAGTCCTCCAGAGTTGTGGTTGATCATTGTATTGATCAGAGGTCTTTTTTGTTTAAGACTTTTGTCCTTTTTAGTATTTTTCACAAGGCCTGGCTCATTTGGGGACTTGCTAATAGTAATCTGACACTTCATACCAATATTTTGCATTTATCCATATATATGCCTCATCTTTCCCCACTTTTTGCATATATCCTTTGTGATTCTAAGCTCACCTGAGAGCTCCCTATGGGGCCACATTGGTACTTATATACACTCCCTCATTTTCCACCTCATCTGGAATGTTTCTAATTGCCATCAGAATTACATTTTCCAAAACCTTTAATCCCTTATAAGCCATTAGTTCTTTAAGTATTAAGCCAGGGGGATCATAAACTAGTTTTTCTCAGAACTTTGTGAAATCTCATTTCCTAAAATAAGACTATGTATTCTCTTTTCCTTGCTATAGTAAACGCTAGGAGAACATGATCACTTTCTCCCAAGTTCTTCTATTTCACTAGCTAGCCTCTAATCATTCTTACAATTTTTTTTTACTTATTCTCCTTGTCTGCTTTCTTGGAGATGATCTTTTCATCAAGACAGATATTTGCTAGACTCTCAGCAGGTGTCTGAGTATTTAAAGTCCCCATCACAGCTATGTTGTGCTGTCATACCAGTTCTGTAATCTGCTTTTAAGGAGACACCATCTGCTGTCTTGTCTGGTTATCTGTAGCATAGGGGGTCCTCACCATAATATCAATTCTGTATCTTTCTCATTTCATCTTATCTGTGATAGCACAGGGCTAACCTAGTTCTGTATCAGTACAAAATTTAAAAAAACAATCCTGGTTACTATAATCCTGTCTGTCACTGACATATCAAACCAGGGACCTCCGACCATCCTTTATCATTACAGAAGTGAGGCTTGGGCTATAGCAAGACAAAACGCACCTGGAAAAGCAGGTCTGAAAACCCAGCTAAGCCCATAAAGGCCAGTGGTCAATGGGGATCTCTACACAGGGAGATATGATCTGAAGTTAGGCTTGGGTATCCCTACCCTGGACCCCCTGCCTTCCTCCTTACTTATCCATCCAGACACTCAGGAAATCTTGTTTTTCCTCTTTCCTCTTCTTCCTTCCTATCCTTCCTCCTTTTCTTCTTCCTTCCTTCTCTTTCCTCTGCCTCCCTATCTCTCCTTTCCCCTCCTCTGTCCTGTTATATTCCATCTCTCCTTCCATTCTGTACCCATCCTTCTCCTCTTTATTCCTCCTTCATAATGCCCTTTCTGCCTCTTCTCCTTCACCCTTCTCTTCTTTCCCTCTTTCTTTTTCTTCTCTCTCCTTTCTTCATTTCTCCTCTCTCCCTCTTCCTCGGCGGATGGCTGTCCTTGGCCTCAGACTTCGAGCAGCCCTTCATCAACAGGCTGGACACTCTCCTGGTCAACAAGGACCATACATGGGTACCCTGCCTGGTGTCCATCCCGGACCTCAACGTCACTCTGCATTCGGTATGAACCACCACTCCCTATCTTCCTTTCTCACCACCACCACCCCTTATATCCCCTGTCCTGCTCCAAAGACCTCCTACCCACCCAGGGTTTCCTATCCCAGCGAATCAGAGCTGGAGGTGTCTGGTGACCATTCCTGGAGAAGGGGCCATGGCTCTAGCTGCCCCTCAGTTACGGTGGGGAAGGGAGAAGCAGCCAGCCCCTGACCATTCCCCCCACCCCCAGCAAATCAGGGTGATCCGACCAGATGGACAAGAGATCGTGTGGGATGACAGGAAGGGAATGCTGGTGCCCACGTCACTCCTCGGGGACACCTTGTTCCTCCAGTGTGAGACCATCATCCGGGGCCGAACCTTCCGTTCCAACTTCTTCATCATCCATATCACTGGTACAGTGGGGAATGCCTAATCCTGCCAGACCACGGAGTATTCCCCTTCATGTCCATCCCAGAGAGGTGCACCCCAAACTTGGCCCCAAGCCTTCATTTGAGAGGGGCCACCAGAGTGAGAACCTTGAAAACCTTCCCCAACCCTTGAGTCCAGGGAGCAAGATGTGTTCCTCACATCTGCTAGGACTCCCAGTCCAGGCACTGGTGGTATTGGCAGGGAAGAGGAGGGCTTGGGAGGCATTCCCAGGGACTGGACCTCAGCTAGGGTTTTGGAACCATTTTATGGATGTTTGTGTCTCTGCGTGTGAACACCCATGCATGTTGCCATATGCGCACACAGGCACGTATGATCTATTCTATGTCACATATGTTTTCTACTATAAGAGCCATTACTTTGCTGTGTTCCTGAGTCAGCCACGTTCTGCTATAGGTTTGATGTTGCTGGTATCTTGTATGCGCTGTGTTATTGTTTTGTGTTGTGTATCTGCCTGTGTCCTCCAGGGAATGAGCTATATGACATTCAGCTATATCCCAAGAAGGCCCTGGAGCTGCTGGTAGGGGAGAAGCTCGTCCTGAACTGTACTGTGTGGGCTGAGTTCAACTCCGGAGTCACCTTCCAGTGGGATTACCCTGGGAAGCAGGTTAGCTCTCCTCTTCCTTCCAACCCTCCATGCTCCGGTGGATCTCACTTGCTCACCCTTCTCCAAAATGGGCTGGCCCTTCCCTGGTTTGTTTCTGTGTCCCCATGGCTCTTATCCCAACCCCACCCCCATTTACTTCCCATGGATTCTGGCCAGCCCTTCCCTCCACACTTTTTATGCCCAAGGCTAATGCTGCGTCTGCCTTCCCTTGGTAAGGAGGAGGCTTCACCTGGGAGTACTGGTCATTCAAGTCCCTCACATCACCCATGTTCACCAACATCTTGCTCTTTAAAGTAACGGAGAGGTCCCTGTGAGTCATAACACTGGGTTGCAAGAGGCAAAAGAGAAATTGAATATTAGCTCTTTGGAGGAAAGCCCAAACTCTTATTTCTCATGTTATAGTAATAATAATTAATAGAATGATACTACTAATTAATGGTAAGGCTACTATAATTGATGTAATCATTATTATGTCCATTAGTATAGGCATATTGGATTAATCATTAATGTCATATTATTTTATTTTACTCATTTATTTATTTATTTTATTGGACCCTCACCTTCCATCTTAGAATCAATACTGTGTATTGGTTCCAAGGCAGAAGAGTGGTAAAGGCTGGGCAATGGGGGTCAAGTGACTTGCCCAGGATCACACAGTGAAGAAGTGTCTGAGGCCAAATTTGAACCTAGGACCTCCCATCTTAGGGCCTGGCTCTCAATCCACTGAGCTACCCAGCTGCCCCTTCTATTAATTATTTTATGCTACAGTTATGTTTCAATAAAGAATATCATAACCAATGACTAATCATGAGAAGTGAGTTGAAGACAGAGAGAGCAAGCCTCCAAGTCAAGAAGACCTAGTTTCAAGTTCTGCCTCTGACATATACTAGTAGTGTAACCCTAGGCAAGTCACTTAATCTCTCTATGCTCTCTATAGTCTTTGGCTAAAAGTTGCTGAGTAGGTATCAGTTCATATTGGCAGAAGGAGTTTCCTCATTGGGGGTACCTTAAACCAAGGAAATCACAGATCTAGACCTCCCCAAAATTAATAAAAAACAATAATGATTCCTCACATTTCCATAATACTTTGTGGTTACAAAGTTCTTGCATATCTATTATGCCATTTCAACATCACAATAATCTTGTGAGGGCCATGATTAATATGTTATTTTATAGGTAAGGAAACTGAGGCTCAGGCAACTTAGCAAAAACCTTGTCCTTCATCAAGAAAAGCTAACTCAGTTGCTCCCTGCTCTGATTCTAAAAAAATCCTCCCTCTCCTATATGTATACAGGATTCTAGAAATTATCTATCCCATGCCAAAGAACATATTCATGTTCACTGGCACTAACATAGAATCATGAAAGAGAACTTGTTCGGCAATCAAGTCCAAACCTTTTATTTTACAGACAAGGAAACTAAGGCACAGAGAGTCTAAGTGACTAGTCCAGGGCCAGCTAATCAGCATCTAAGGCAGGAATTCATTCCCCTGAGCATGGGTCCCATCCCACTATGTCCATCAAGCTCCTTGCTACATAGGAAGTTGGTACATGTTTTCTCAACAGTGCCAACTGGGGACTCTGTTTCAGTGTTCTCTCATCCCCTGCTGACCATTCTCTGATCTGGTTTCTAAACTCTGCTAGAGCTAGAGGAAACCTCCCGTGCCATCTAGTCTAATCTCCTCATTTTACAGATGAAAAAACAGAGGTCCAAGGCGATTAAATGATTTGGCCATGATTGCATAAGTAGTAAACACCAAGAGTAATATTCAAACCCAGATCCTCCAATTCTTGGGCCGGGACTCTTTCCCTTAGATCACACTGCCTCCATCCTCCATCCCTCTGACTCAATATCCTCTCTGTCTCTTGGTACTGAAAGATTCTCCTCTGTCTCCTAGAGTCCTCATTTTGGTTTTGCCATTGTTTCTGCCTTTGTAGACCTGAGACCTCCATCCCTTGCCCATCTCTGAACCTCAAGCCAGGGTGGCTCCCAGAGAGCCTATAAGGATTGCCTCCATAAGTTCTGTTCTTCCCAAGACCCTTACTCTATGACCCATTCTCTGACATTCTCCTGTATGACCGATACCTAGAGCTAAGGCTGAGCATCTCAGGCTGCCAACATGGTATGAGGGTTGAGAAAATATAATCTCCCTAACAGCAGAAACTCTTTTAATTTTGTGTTTGGATTCCCAGCTTCTAGCACAGAGCCTAGGTTTAATAGGCACTCAACAAATAATATAAAACAATAAAAATAAAGAAAGTAAAAAAATATACTTCAGTTTGCATCCAGACTCCAACACTTCTCTCTCCAAAGATGGATAGATAGCATTTTCATTATGGGTCCTTTGGAATTATCTTGGATCATTGGTTTGATCAGGGTAACTAAGTCTTTCACAAATGATCATCTTTACAATATTGCTATTAGTGTGTACAGTATTCTTCTGGTTCTGGTCACTTCACTTTGTATCAGTTCATATAAGTCTTCCCAGGTTTCTCTGAAACCCTCTTGCTCATCATTATATGTCATCACCATCATATAGCATAACTTGTTTAGCCATTCCCCAATTGAGGGACATCTCTTCAATTTCCAATTATTTTCCACAACAAAAAAGAGCTGCTATAAATATTTTTGTACAAATAGGTCCTTTCCCTCTTTGGATACAGATCTAATAATGGTATTGCTGGATCAAATAATATCCAGTTTTATAGTCCTTTGGGCAGAGTTCCAAATTTTTCTCTATAATGGTTGGAGTAGTTCACAACTCCACCAAAAATACATTTGTGTCATAGAAACTACATGTTGTGAACCCACTAACTTTCTATCTAACACAGAATCTCATTGTTATAAAGAACTTCAGAGGGCATCTGGACAGCATGACATAGTGAGGAAAGCATCATTCTAAGAACCAGAAAACTCACATTTAAGAACCAGCTCCAATACTTGACTAACTATGTAATTGGAGGCAAGTCTCTTAACATCTCCGGGCCTCAGTTTCCTCATTTGTCATATGGGAATAAAAACCACTAACTTCTCTACCTCACAGGACAGTTGTAAAGAATGCAATTAGTAAACCTGCAAGAACTATATAAATGTGTCTGGATACTTTTGTCAAATTAAAATCTGCCATTCTGTAAAAGCAGATTTTTTTTCAATACACATATTTTCATTTTGATAAATAAAGCATAGTCATAGCTCAAGTTTTAAAATCACAGATAAGACTAAGGAAAGCCTCTAAACCCAAATAGTTAACAAGAGTAATTCTATTCATGCTGGAGTGAATGTATGCTCATTATGCATATTAAAGTAACCCATAGAAATTAAATATAAGGAGGTTACGCTATACCTCATACAGCCCATTCCAATCCAAGGCAGATCACAGAAGTAGAATTCTCAAAGAAAACCATGCAACTGATTATATATATATATATATACCCTGTCCCTAAAATGTAGAGGAGGTCAGAACTTTGTCACTTTTGGATGAGCTAGGGTTTTTAAAAAAAACTTTCTGCCTTATTAGCAATTCTTTAGACAGAATGGTAAGGGCTAGGCAAATGGGGTTAAGTGACTTGCCTAGCGTCACCCAGCTAGGAAATGTCTGAATCCAGATTTGAACCCAGTGCCTCTTGACTCCAGGCCTGGCTCTTTGTCAACTGAACCACCAACTGCCCCTGAACTAGGTCACTTCTTCATAGTTTAAGTCCATAAATCTTTTCCCAAAGTTAACTTTTAGGCTGATGGCATTCCACCAAAAAAAAAAGCTATTCCACTGAAGAACACTTTTTCTCAACCAAATATCTGCCTTTCCCTATTTGTTCCTGGTTTTAACTTTTAGGACCAAGCAGAATAGTGCCAACATGACAGTCCTTCAAATACCTGAGGGAAGTGGTCATGCTCCTTTAAGCCTTCCTTTTTCCAATATGCTCAGTCCCCTCAAATGATCATCTTTTGACATGGCTTCCAGTACTCTCATTATCCTGATTGTCTTCCTCTGCATGTGTTCTAATGTGTAAATGGCCTTCCTAAAAAATGTGGCCACCATGTGTGGTCTTTCCAGGGCAGAACATACACAGCCTAAGATCACATTAGCCTTTAGAATGGCATAGCATGCTATTGACTCATATTGAGTTTGCAGTTCATTAGAAACCTTAAGGTCAGGGGCAACTAAGTGACTCAGGGAATAGAGAGCCAGACCTAGAGATAGGAAGTTCTGGGTTCAAATGTGGCCTCAGATACTTCCCAGTTGGGCAAGTCACTTAACCCCCATTATCTGGCCCTTACCACTCTTCTGCCTTGGGACCAATACTCACTATTGATCCTAAGGCAGAAAGTAAGGGGTTAAAAAAAAGTTCCTTGAGATCTTTTTCCCATGAGCTATTATCCTCTGCCCATCCTGTACTTACTTGTGCTCTTGATTTTTTAACCCAAATATAAGGCTTCCCCTTTTTCCCTATTAGATTTAATTTTATTAGATTCCACTCAACGTTCCAGTCTTCTGAAATCTGTTGATTCATTCTATGATCTGTTCTATTTTCTGTCCTTATATTTGTATCATCTGTAATCGATAAGCTTAATAAAACATGCCTTTATCTCAGTCAGTAATAAAAATATTGAATAACTGATGCTAGATCCCTAAAGTACTCCACTTGGAACCTTTATCCAGATTGTAATGGACAATTACTGCTGTTCCATTACTTCTCTTTGGGTCTGATCATTTCAGCTGGTTCTGAATTTACCTAACTCTATTATCATCAAGATAGCATATTCCCATCATGTTCAAAAACTTTTCATATATGCCTTACTGAAATCCAAGCATAAAGGGGCAGCTAGGGATCCCAATGGTTAGAGCACAAGGCCTGCAGTCAGGACATCCTGAGTTCAAATTTAGCCTCAGACCCTTCCTAGCTGGGTGACCTCAGGCACATCTCTTTACCTTGTTTTCCTCGCCACTGTCCTGTCTTAGAGTTGTTACTAGGACAGGAAGTAAAGGTTTAGAAAAAGAAAGAAAAACCAAGCATACTGTATCTGTGATGCTCCCCAATCTACCAACCAAGTAATTATATCAAAAAAGGAAATGAGTTTTTTCATGAATCTGTTCTTGATGAATTCATTCCAATTTTGGATGATTATTTCTTTCTTTTCTAGTCACAAGCCATCTCCTTAATAACATGAAGAAGTCTATATTTTAAATTATAATCTTTTTTGTTTTTAAATATTATTTATTTTGATATGTATAAATTTAAATTATAATATGCCATCTCCCCTTTCTTAAAAAAAAGTATATTTTTAAAAATTTAAATACATATGGCATGTGCCTACCATCTCTGGAGTTCTCTCCTTCTCTATAATTTTTTTTAAAACTCTTACCTTCCCTCTTAGAATCAGTATTCATTCTCAGGCATAAAAGTGGTAAGGGCTAGGCAATGGCAGTTGTGACTTGCCTAAGGTGACACAGCTATGACTTATCTGAGGTCAGATTTGGACCTGGGACCTTCCTCATCCAAACCTGAATCTCAACCCATCAAGCCACCTGCCTGTCTTTTCTCCATGATTTCTTTTGATGGATCATTTACAGTGGCTCAGAAATTCCATCCTGCAACTTTTTCAATACCTTAGGAAACACTTTAGGCCTAATGACTCAAACTAATTAAGGGTACCTAGATGCTCTTTTACCATCGCCTCACTTATTTTGAGATTTAGCTCCCAGAAAACCTATTCTTTCCAGTCCGAAATCCTTTCCTTGGTAGGAGAAAAGAAAATCACAATGAAGATTAAGTAGTTTATGGCTCAGTGGATTAAGAGTCAGGCCCAGAGATGGGAGGTCCTAGGTTCAAATCTGGCCTGAGACACTTTCCATCTGTGTGACCCTGGGCAAGTCACTTGACCCCCATTGCCTAGCCCTTACCACTCTTCTGCCTTGGAGCCAATACACAGTATTGACTCTATGAAAGAAGGCAAGGGTTTAAAAAAAAAAAAGGTTAAGTAGCAATCAGAACAAATTTCAGAAGACTGGAACATTGGATTGAATCTAATAAGATGAAATCTAATAGAAATGCATGGAAAGAGCACAAATACAGGCTGGGCAAAGGATAATGGCCCATAGGAAAAAGCTTTTAAGTTCTCTCCATTTATTTTCATCATCCACCCCAGTCACTGGCCATTCTATCCCCTTTTGACTCTTTCTCTTGTTCCCTACGTAGGAGAAAAAGGAGGCTGGTTTTGTTATCCTTATCATTTGTCATCAGCATCAGCTCATTCTGACTTTTGCTACTTTGAATACTTTTCTTATAGGAACATGTCACTCATTTGTATTCATCTTCCATTACCCACCCCTGTTCCCATCTCCTGTGAATTTTTTCTAAGTTGAATTCTGAGTTCCTTGTGCAACCACAATTGTATTTTTAAGCCATTTCCTCCTTTTTTTAGCTCACTGAAATCGTTTGTGTTGAATTTGATTGTCAAGATCTTCCCACACCTCTTAGGCCAACTTCCCTATAGAACTTGAGGCCATTGGAGTATGTAGGAGACTTCCTTGGAAGGAGATGCTGATGGGGTACACAATGCAAGGGGCACACAGAGGACTGCATTCAGACTCCGGAGGAAATCCTAGATGACCTATTTCTTAGGTCTTCCTTTTTCACAAAGGACAGCTGTCCTAGGCCTTCCCTCAAAGTTCCCTCCTACCCAGTCCAAGGGACTTCCCCAGCACCACTCATCCCAGAGCGATGGAGTTATGCTTGGGGACCACCTGGGACCTCTCCCCCAGGAACAAAGCAAGGTATCAAAGGCAGGAGAGGGGGCAGAGGCAGGATGCTGACCTCTCCCGTTCCTTCCCACTGGCAGACAGAACGAGCTGGGGCGGTGACGCCTGAACGCCGTTCCCAACAGACGCACACAGAACTATCCAGCATCCTGGTCATCCAGAACGTGAGCCAACAAGACCTGGGGCGGTATGTGTGCGAAGCCAGCAATGGTGTCCAGAGCTTCAAGGAGAGCACCGAGGTCATCGTGCATGGTATGGCCACAAGAAGGGATTTCGGGGAGAGGAGAGGCCCATGGAGAGCAACATTGGGAAGAGGGGGGAAGGGAGAACCCCAAAGGAGGCTTTCTCCCAGCTTCAACCCCATCTTAACTAACATGCTGCCCGTAGCTGTAAGGGCTGCAAATCCCTCACCTATCCATCAACATATGCATTCTTTTATTTATCCGTTCATCCAATAGGAGTTTTTGTTAAGGCCTCAGTGTGTATATATGTGCATATTTATATATATATATGCATATTTGTGTATGTCTACATATGTGTATATTTACATGGGAGTGTTTATATGTATAACTGCCCTGTGTTTGTGAGGCCCATAAAGAAACAGAATTCCTGCTTGCTGTCTCAGACTGGTGACACCACTTAGTCCGTGTTTCTAACCCACATGCCTGCTCTGTATTCCAGTTCTGTTGTCCTTTTGGAGGCTGGCTCCATGTCTCTGTTCTTCTTGTGTCTCCAAACTTTATGTGTTCCCAGTGACTTGGCTTTCAAGTCTACGTCCCCTGCCCAACGTCTCTGCCCCATGACCCTTCTCTTCATGCCTCAACAAGATTAGAAGCCCGTTTCCATTCTTACGGCCAATGAGGAATTGGGCAGCCATGAAAAATAAATTACAAATATTTATGCATTTGCACAAAGAACTGTGCCACATGCTAGAAGTTTAGCTGTGTTCCCTGCCTTCAAGGGGCTCCAATCTAGGGGAGAATAAGACAGCAACCTAGCTATTGGGTGATGAGTGCATTAGAGAAGTACAACCAAGCTGCTGCTTGAGATGTGAGGTGGGGAGGTCATTGATAGCCTGGATGATCAAAGAAGCTTCCTGGAAAAGGAATTTGAGTTGGGCCTTAAAGAATGAGTAGGAATTCATCTTCGGGCATGATCAAGGTTTTGCCCTCACCTTTGCTCTCTCCATCTGACAGACAAACCCTTCATTAGTGTGGACTGGCTGAAGGGCCCAGTGATTGAGGCCACAGCAGGAGATGAGCTGGTGAAGCTTCCAGTGAAGGTGGCCGCATACCCTCCACCAGAGTTCCAATGGTAATCTCCTTCCCACCTCCAAAAGCATCCTTTGGGGGGCAGCTGGGTGGCTCAGTGGATAGAGAGCCAGGCCGAGAGACAGGAAGTCCTAGGTTCAAATCTGGCCTCAGACACTTCCCAGCTGGGTGACCCTGGGCAAGTCACTTAACCCCCATTGCCTAGCCTTTAGCACTCTTCTGCTTTGGAACTCATACACAATATTGATTCTAAGATGGAAGGTAAGGGTTAAAAAAAAAAAGCACCCTTTGGTTCCCCTTGGTCTCCCTCTCCTTAAACTAAGCTACACCATCACTTTTGGGGGGAATAATCTCACAGACAGCATTTCCTCTTTGAGAACTGAGATCAAGCAAATGGGTGAGAAGTCTTGCTCAATAGGTGTACAAGTTAATTCTAATTATACCTGGGTGGCAGCACCCAGGATAGAGTGGATTACTGACATACTAGCCCCATCATACCCCAACACTCTCAAATCCTAGTCTCTCATACCCCCTGTGAGGATGCCTTAGCTAAAATCAGTTAAGAGGGCCAAGCCTGCCCTGTGAAAGGTGATAGGATCCTTCCAGGTACTTTGTTTAAACTTCAGGAAGCTGCCACCAAATGATCCCAGTTTCTTAGAATATAGCTTGAAAGGGTAGTTTTTCTCTGGAAATGGATAACTGGAAAGTGATATAACTTGTGACCACTTAACCTGTGTTTTTCCTATAAATGTCTATTAGAAAATAGAATTAACCTCTACTTTCTTCTTATAAGCTAAATAATAGAATAAGGCATGGTGTTAAAAGAAATACAAGCACCTAAGGACAAATCTATAACCCGATCATTACTAAACTGTTACAAACTCCACTTTCGAACCATTTACTTTCTTCTGAAGAAGGATACCAGCTTTCCCCCTTCATTGCCTGCATCAGACTCTTTTTGGGTATCCTGGCTCTATCTAGCCCATCCTGTGCCTACCTGTTATTGAAAGATATGAATTATGCACCTGACATTTTTCCGTTGCTTTGTGAACACTATTTTCAGATCCTGACACACACTGAATATTTACAGAAAAGCCCTTCCAAAGCCATTCCTGTGTTCCACATAGCCTTTAACATGTTAGGTTTTACTGAATTGTCTGTGACATGAACACTTGGCCAAAAAGGCACATGGACCTATAAAAAGGCCCAAGTAATGAATGGACATCCTTTGCGTATAAAATACAAAACCATTTTCCTAATTAATTTTCAACTGGACCATAATTATAATACATTTAACACTCCTATGTTTTTGAAAAGAAACAAAAGCCAAGTCTTTTTGATGCAGCATTTCAATTCAGTGCTATAAGAATTTATTTTACCACAAGTTTTTGAAAAGCCTAGAGGCTCTTAAAAAGTGATAAATAAATTAGAATCCATTGCAATGTCTCTAAAGTCTTCTTGCTCTTCAGAGTTTCCAACAATATCTGTTGTGGAAAAGAGAATGAGACTTAGAGTTGAGGAAACACAAGTTCATATTCCAGATGACACTGTTGAGTGACCTTGGGCAAGTCACATCAACTCTCTCTGTTTTAATGTTTTCACCAGTAACATTAGGATAAATATTAATTAGTAGGTAGTTCAGCCTTCCCCAGTTAAAAATCCTCTAAAAATTTAACAAATTTTCTATCAAGTACTTGCTCTATACAAGCTTCCATGCTAAACTCCAGAAATACAAATATGAAAAAACTGTGATTTCCCCCCCCCCCCCAACACCGAGGGCCTTACAACCTAAATCCACCTGATACAATTGAGTGACAACAGCTGCTGTGGGTGGGTGGTTGCCTTCTGACTTCATGCACCAGACTGCCTGGGTGTCCTCATACTTCCTTCAAGGGATCCATGATCTCATTAATGTAGGCATTCCCTCTGTTAGTGCAAAAAGAGATCTACCCATACCTGCTCATCCTGCATGACTCCTGTTTATGCTGTCCTGGAGGTCCTTCATAGAGGATCTACTCAATGGGCTGGAAGCCTTCTTTCAGGGCATTTGACATTCCATGGGTTCCATTGCAGCAATTAAGCTTCACTCTCACAGTATAGTTGGGCCACCAGTGCCTTTACTGAAAATATCTTTCTTTGATCATATGCCTTTTACTACTTCTTGCACATGGGCCTTTATTGGAAATACATTGAAATCCACTTGCATCCACCTTGCATCTCTGGGAGACCACTAATGTTAAAAAGATGGGAGATTTATGTGGAGAGCAACTTGGGATAAATCAAAGCACTGAACAATTTCCCCAGTGCAATCCAGTCCCCTCTCTTTCTTCCAGTCAATTCTGTGCCCAAATCATTGGCCTTTTGCAGTAACTGAAGATATATGTACTGATATGCAGATTCAATGGACTGCCCTTCCAACTACATGTCAGAGTTTGGATAATGGATATTGTTACTCATTTGCCTTTTTTCTGTAGACCAAGAAGTCAGTGTACACTGCTTCCCAACTAAGAACTGCTTTTATATTAAATTTTATTTTAAAATATAAAGCCTCCTTAGATGGGGGACACTCAATAAGAGGCAGAGAGCTTGCTATGGCCCCCATGCCCAGTTTGATTACCCCTCTTATAGATTTATTTCTTCAAATAATCATGGATTCCATTACAGAAGCTCTTTTCTTTCATGTTCTGAAGCATGATGCAATTAGGATGTTGTTTGGAGGGTTTCATCATTTATGGGGAACCTCTTTTCAGTCTGGATTCTGAGAACTTCATCCATGACTGTGACAAACATATCATACATCTCTTTTTATATAGCTGTATTTGCTTGACCATGATCATTGGAAGACCATTGAATATATGTCACAATATGTCACAATAATACTATATGTCACTGCTTGTGTCACTGCATTTGTCAAGGATTTTTGTAGACTCAGAGCATGTATAAAAGATTCTTTGTTAGAAGATAGTCTTGAAAAGTTGTATTTTGCTCAACTAAGTCAAATTATTTTTTTAATTTGTGAAGAAAAGCACACAAAAAAGTCTTGTATTTTCTATACCTTTTGGACAACTATGGCTATTAAGCTGTGGTATGCTATAGAACAGTGATGGCAAACCTTTTAGAGACCAAGTGCTCAAACTGCACTCTCATGCCACATGTGAGCCACCCCCTTAACCCAGATAGGGGAGGGGAGGGAGGAAGCACTTCCATTGGGCTGCTAGGCAGAAGGGCAGGTCATGTGAGAAATGTCTTCAGGCGCAGTGGAGAAGGGGAGGAGAGCAGCCCCCTCCACCATGCATGCTGTAGGTTTGCCAACACAGCTATAGAGGATCACTCATGGAAGCTTGCTTTTACCTTTCTTTTGTTTTCATCAAGGATACCCTTAACATGTACATAGATCATTCTCACAAAGATTTTGTAAAGATGAGAGAGCAGACATGTGTTTCAGCTGTTATCAGCATCATCTTATCCATTATTTTTTCCCATGCTTTTGAGTACCTCTTCCCTCTTGAGATTTCTTGTAAAAGCAATTCCACAATGCTCTCAAGATTATGTTGTCCCCAGCAAGGATTTTCTTGGGGTTTTTAGGCTAATCCAGTCACTCTTACTCACTCCATCTTCCTAGGAGTCTTTTCCACTTTCTCAAGTAACACATTGCAGATTGACATATCAGAGTCCAAATAAGTTGATGCTATTGTCATTGATGATGAAAATGGATCATTATGGCAATGATAATATATCTGTTTCCTTCTCTTTGTTGCTCTCATGCCAGTTGCATCTTTGAATGAATGGCAAGGCAAAACGTCTAAAGGTAACTCATTTTACATAGGTTCAAAACATTTTAAAATGAGTAATTGGTTGATAACCTTGAGAAAAATTGGATTGTTTCCTTGGAATGATGTGACTCAGTTAGGTCATGCTTTCTTTATACTTGTTTTTGTTTTCAGTTTTTAATTTTTTTTAAATAGGCAAATTTACCTACAATCCTCCATAGTATAGGGTTGCACCGACTGCTGAATTTTATGACTAATTGTTAATAAGCAATCATTTCTTCTCTTTTAAGATAGAATCAACTTAGGGGCAAGCTGCCAGGTGGCTTAGTGCTTTGAGAGCCAGGACTAGAGACAGGAAGTCCTGAGTTCAAATCTGATCTCCTTACTTGTGTGACATTGGGCAAGCCACTTAACCCCCATTGCCTAGCCCTTACCACTCTTCCAACTTGGAACTACACAGTAATGATTCTAAGATGGAAGGTGAGGGTTTTTTTTTTTAAGATAGAATCAATTTTTTTTCATAATGGCACCTTTGGGCTCCCTCTTAGAAGAATAAAAAAGGATTTATGATCTATGGACATAAGATTTCTGAGTGTTCTACAAGCCTTTGCAGTCTTTTGTTTCTCCAACTAGAACTCCATTTTCTGACATTCTGTTTGCTGCCCTCACCTATGCCCTCTTTTGCATTGAAGTCACTGAAGATCAAACTATATGGTTGACTTCATCTGGAGCATCTTCATATGTGTCTAAGTTCTTCAGAGAATTTCCCTACTTTCTCATCCTTTGCACCAGATATTGGTGAATAAGCAATGATGCTCTTTGTGATGGTCTTTTTCTTATATTCATCATCAGTGTTTTAGGCAAGACCACGAGTGTCCTACGAATGTTTCTTATTGCCTTGGGTGCAAGACAAAACCAACCCCATCAACAATTTTGACTCTTCAAGAAGAGCACATGAGCCATCTTTTCATTTAGCTTCAACTTCCTTGTGTTCTGGTTCATTCACCAAAAGAACAGCAATATTGATCAAGTTCATTTCTTCCATTAGGAGGTCAGTGGTGTGTCTTTGGCCATGACAACCCATGATCCACATGGCTTTATTAAAGGGAATTTCCAGTGGACAGTTACTGCTGACAATTCCAACCTCTAAGTGCTCTCAGGTATAGGCTTCATCCCAACTTCCCCTTGATCAGAAGAGTCAGCCCAGTTCAAAATGTGGTACAGATCTGGCCTTGCTCTGTCTGAATTGTATCTTAGATCTCTGCTCAAACTATCAATCCATCCTTGTCCCCCTTCCTCCATTAGAATGTAAGTTCTTTGTCTTGCTTGTATTTGTTTTATACACTACTTAGCACAGAAGTTGGCATAGAGTGAAGACTTAGTGCTTTATTATGCCACAGCCAATCAAATTACCCAGCATTTATTAAGCACCTGCTATGCACCAGGCCCTGATAAGACTATTCCTGCCCTCAGGAAATTTCCATTCCCCTCTGATTACCTAATTGCTTGGGCAGCACTGGCCACCAGACTCCACGCCCCCCCCCCCCCCCCCCCAGGTTCTAGCATCCTTCTTCAGATTCCAAAGCAGTGATCTCACTGTAAAAAAAGAAAAACTCTTTCTGAATTTTCTGGCAGTTTAGTGTGGTCCATTCTCTGAGTGTTTCTTCCTGGTTTCCCTGATATCACTAAGCACAGAGAGAACTCTTCCTTAGCCTGACAGAGGCTAAGAACTACCATCAATTGCAGGTTTCATTTTTCCAGGCAATCAGCAAGTATTCTTTTTTACTGGTGAAGGGTTTGTTCTAGCAGGAGAATCCTCTCCATTTGGGTCAACCGGAATGAATGCAGTGCTTGACAAACATTTCAAATATCTCTAAGGGTCCTAGTAGGACTTTAGTTGAAACTTGAACTCAGATCCCCTGACCCCTAGTGCTCTTCTCACTGATGCATTAAAGTCAACTCCTATATGCAGGTCAAAACCTGATGTGTTCAGAATGAAAAAGAATAAGCATTTTTAAGAGCCTTCTATGAGCCAGGCCAACTTAGAGGCAGCTGCTAGGTAACTCAGTGGTTTAAGAGCCAGACCCAGTGAGGAAGTCCTGGGTTCAAATCTAGCCTCAGATATTTCCTAGCTATGTGACCCTGGGCAAGTCACTTAACCCCTATTGCCTAGCCCTTACAACACTCTTCTGCCTTGGAACAAATACACAGTATAGATTCTAAGATGGAAGGTGTAAGGGTTTAAAAAAAAAGAATCAGCTTTTTTATGATGATAACATGAATTCAATATGTCTAGCACCTTTAAACTCTCTCTTGGAAGAAAATAAAGGATTTATGGTATATTGATATAAAATTTCTAAGTATTTTGTAAGCCTTAGGAGTCTTTTTTCTTAAACTGGAACCCCATTTTCTGACATTCTACTTTACAAATAACTCATTTCAGTCTCACAATAACCCTGGAAGGTATATACTATTCGTGTCCCCATTTTACAGATGACGAAATTGAGACAGACAGATTAAGAGACTTGAGCTGAGTCACACAACCAGAAAGTGACTGAATTTGAATTCAGGACTTCCTGATTCTAGGCCTGGGGCTTTATTCACTGTGCCACCTAGTGGCCTCTGTTATGAAGATTGCCTTCCTTGCTTTTATGCCTCTACTTTTTTTTTAACCCTTATTTTCTGTCTTGGTATCAATTCTAAGATAAAAGAATGGCAAGAACCAGGCAATCACCGTTAAGTAATTTACCCAGGGTCTTCCAGCTAGGGTCTGAGGCCAGATTTGAACCAAGGTCCTCCCAACTCCATGTCTGGCATCCTATCTACTGTGCTACTAGCTATCCCTATACCTCTACCTTTGATTTGGGCCCATTACACTGGGTTTTCTTGAGTACCAAGGCCACCTCTAAGTGCCTGAGAAAATGGTATAAGGCTGAGGAGTCCCAGAGATCAGGAAATACAGTCATATGATTCACTGACAGTGTCATATCCTGGTTTGAGAGGATTAGGGAGCTGCATGTGCATATTTGAAGCAAGAGGTGACTGGGATTATTGATAGATAGATGCCACTTTGATGAGGCTCACCCAAATTCCTTCTGAAAAGCCCTAACACAACTACCTGTGTGGTTTTGGCCAACTGACATTACCTCTCTGGGCCTCTGTTTACTCATCTGTTCAAAGAGGGGGGTTAGATTAAATGACCTAAAAGGGCCTTTCCTTAGCTTCTCTCTCTCTCTCTCTCTCTCTCTCTCTCTCTCTCTCTCTCTCTCTCTCTCTCTCTCTCTCTCTCTCTCTCTCTCTCTCTCTCTCTCTCTCTTTCTCTCTCTCTCTCTCTCTCTCCCCCTCTCTCTCTCCCCCTTCAATGTGATCCTCTGGTTCCCCTCAGCCCAGTCTAGTACCATCCTCAGCATGACCCTTGCAGAAGCAAGGAGCGGGGAGGGGAAGACTCTAATACCAGCAGGTATAGGATCAAGCTCCCCTGTGCCTCCAGGTACAAGGATGGGAAGCCCGTCTCTGGGCGCCAGTCTCTACATGCAGTAGTAATCAAAGAGGTGACGGAGCAGAATGCGGGCACCTATACCCTGGCGCTATGGAACAGGCAGGCTGGCCTGAGACGTGAAATCAGCCTGGAGCTGGTAGTGAATGGTAAGTCTGAAGGTAGAAGGATTGAACCAGCCCAGCATGGGATAAAGTAGACTTGGGCAGGGGAATGGATGGTAGAAAGGGGAATATGGGACAGGGAGAGCCTGGGATGAGGACTTTGGGGGAAAATGAAGCCCAGGGAAGCAAGATCTAACAGGGCAATGGAAGGAAACATGGTATAAGAGGAGCTGAAGATGGCAGGAATAGAAGTCAGGATTTGGGGTGACATTTGCTGCGGAAACAATCTCAAAGGAGTATGAATCAGAGCTGGAGTCAGATTCTTCCCTCCCCAAACACACACACACACACACACACACACACACACACACACACACACACACAGAGGACTAAGTGGGCCCTGAGATGGCACCTGCCTGGCTTTTAGGAGTCCTCAGACCAGCCAACCCCTCCATGACAGGGGAAGTTATAGGGGAAAGAATGAAGATAAGCAGAGGAAGGGAGGTAGCCCAAGCCACTTGGGTTGGCCTGTAGCTGTCCATGACACCTGCATCCATGTCTCTATTCTTTTGTTCACAGTCCCTCCCCACATCCTTGAGAAGGAGGCATCTTCACCCAGCATCTACTCCCGCCACAGTCGCCAGGCCCTCACCTGTACTGTGTATGGGGCACCACCACCCGATGTCATCCAGTGGCAGTGGAGGCCCTGGACTCCCTGCAAGATGTTCTCCAGACGCAGCCTGTGGGTGTTACCTCCTAGAGCTTGATTTTAGCCACTATCACATTCTTAACTCTGACCCTGACCTCAGTCTGTACCTAACTCTGTTCCTAACATGAACCCCAACTAACTGTACCTCTTGGTGATCAGAAGACTTTGTGGAGGAAGGTCTTGAGTTGGGCCTCAAAGAGTGGACAGGATTTAAGAAGAGGAAGAGGAAGATGAGATGGGAGGTCATTTGAGGGATATAATCATTAAAGCATGAGGCATGTTTGGAGGACAGTGAGACCAAGCTAGAGGATAAGGACATGAAACTGAGTGCTGAGAGATGTGGTTGAAGAGATAGGTTGGAGGATCTTAAGCATTTGAGCTTCATTCAGCAGGCAAAAGAGAGCCACTGGAACTTTTGGAGAGGGAGGGAGGAAGGGAGAAGAGAGAGGGAGAGAGAAAGAAAGAGGGGGGGAGAAAAAGAGGGAGAGAGGAGAGAGAGAGACAGAGAACAGAGGAGGGAGAGGGAAGGTAAGAGAGAGTAAGAGAGAGAAGGAAGGAGGGAGAAAGAGAGAGTGAGGAGAGGGAGAGAGAGAGAGAGAGAGAGAGAGAGAGAGAGACAGAGAGACAGAGAGACAGAGAGAGAGACAGAGAGAGAGAGAGAGACAGAGAGAGAGAAAGAGAGAGAGAGACAAAGAGAGACAGAGAGACAGAGAGAGAGAGAGAGAGAGAGAGAGAGAGAGAGAGAGAGAGAGAGAGAGAGAGAGAGAGAGAAGGAAGGAGGGAGAAAGAGAGAGTGAGGAGAGGGAGAGGGAGAATGGAGACAGTGGGAAAAGTGTTAAAGTAGTCTGATAATCTTGGTCCTCAGTGGTTATTCAGGGCAACTGAAGAGAGAAGGTTAAATGCATCTAGCAGTCTGGGGAGTAGGAAACTGAAGGGGTAATGAGGATCAGTGTTATGTCCAAGGCCAATGACTTCTGACTTTGGGATGCTCCTGACTGATTTCCCTCCTGTTGTTTATGCTGATCTTTGGACTGTCTCTCCCCAACCAGGACCCCTCTCTACCCCCCTGTTGTGCCTGATTGCCCTTGTGGCTATCATGGGCAAACCCTTCCATGGTCTGAGCACACCCAAGCTTCTATCCAAGGGGACAGACTCTACCACTTGCCAAGAAACCCCAATTTGAGCCATGGGATAAAAGCTCTAGCATTAGAAGGCATTTTTGAAATCTAGTCCCAACCATTTGATTTTACAGGTAAAGAAATTAAAGCCCAAAAAGATTAGCTGATTTGTGCAAGGGCATTAATATACTAAATAAAAAATCTGGATTGGAATCCAGCTCCTATTATGCCAAGTACCCTATATCATACTTTCTTCTAACATCTGCCCCAAATGCTTAGGAAAGGAAGGGAGGGATAAGCAAAGGGCCAAACTGCCTGGGATTAAGTTCCTAATGAGGCCTCAGTGGTCCGTTTCCTCAGCTGTTCTCAGCACCTTCCCAAGAGCCCAAGCTCCCACCCACAAGAGCTCCAAGAAGAGCCCTCCTCTCACAAGCCCCAGTTTGTATGCCTGGCAGTTCATCACCACCACAACTAAACAACTGTTAGTAGTTCTGCTGCTCTGATCTCCATGCCTCCCTCACTTCCACTCAATTCAGTTATCCTCATTAAAAAAGATCTCCTCCCCAGAGCTGGACCAGGCCAAGCTGAGAGGAGCACAGCCATCCCCTGGCTTGGAGGAGCTCACAATCTTGGAGAGAGAGGGACGGAAATGGAGGGGAAAGTACAGGGACAGAGAAAAAGGGCCTGCCTGCAAGGAGCTCACAGAATAGAGGAGACTAAGAATGAGCCAAGTCCTGCCCTCTAGAGACTTATAGTCTGGGGGAAACAGAAGGAATAGGACCTGACTGAGCCTTGGATTTGGATAGGTGAAGACATGACATTTCAGTCCAGGGAGCCTCATGAGCAAAGCTATAGAGGAGGCAATGAACCTCAAGTGTATGGGGAAAGAGGAGGGGACATCAGTGAGCCTTGTTTGGAGGGAAGATATCGAGCCTAGTAGGGAAGATGATTAGAAACAAGCCTAGCTAAGAATAGAGGGTGTTGGTAAAGTTTACTGGGGCCAAACTGTAGATAGTCTTATATACCAAGATTTGGGATTTCTTTAAATAATGGGAATTATTTTAATTTTAATTAATTAGGGGGCAGCTGGGTGGCTCAGCAGATTGAGAGTCAGGCCTGGAGATGGAAGATCCTGGGTTCAAATCTAGTCTCAGACCCTTCCCAGCTGTGTGGCCCTGGGCAAGTCACTTAACCCCCATTGCCTAGTCCTTACAATTTTTCTTCCTTGGAACTAATACGCAGTATTGATTCTAAGATTAAAGGTAAGGGTTAAACAAAAATTAATTTAAATAATGGGAAATATTATGAGGTCCAGATCAAGGAAGTGCGTACTTCTTATTGGAATCATTACCTATTGGCTCTGCAAAGTGGGTTTAAGCAACAGGGTAATGGGAGAATGAATCTGAATGTACATAGGACTGATTATTCATATGTGGGAAACCTTACCTTGAGAATAAAGGGAAATCAGACTGCTCTCCCTCTCATTGCCCCTCTTCCCACACACTCAAGACCACCATAAACCATCTGGGCTCTAGCCTTCAAGGAGGACAAAGGGAAGCCCACCTGACCCTCTTCTCCTTTCCTCAGAGGGGAGGGACAACCCTGAACACTGATTTCTCCCTGTTCTTTCTTGCGGAAGCACAGGAGGCAGCCAGCAGGAGGGCGGCACCAGCGGGATCGAATGCCCCAGTGTGTGGACTGGAGGGAAGTCTCAGCCCAGGATGCTGTGAACCCCATCGAGAGCCTGGATACATGGACTGAATCGGTGGAAGGCAAAAACAAGGTGAGGGCCAAGTCCAGGGCTGGGATCAATCATTTATCAAGCATTTATTTATTAAGTACCTGATGTATTCCAGGAACTATGGTAGGAGCTGAAGATAAAAAGCCAAGAGTAAGGAGAAGGGAACAGGTGGGTGGCTTGGTGAATAGAGAGCCAAGACTGAAGATGGAAGGTTCTGGGTTCAAATTTGCACTCAGACACTTCCTACCTGTGTGACCCTGGGCAAGTCATTTAACCCCCATTGCCTACCCTTGCCCTTCTGTCTTCGAATTGATACTAGGACACTATCCACATCCAGAGGAAGAACTGTGGGAGCAGAAACACAGAAGCACAACTGCTTGATCTTGTGGGTCGATGGGGATATGATTGGGGTTATAAACCCTAAACGATCCCCTAGTGCAATTATCAGTAATATAGAAATAGGTCTTGACCAATGACACATGTAAAACCCAGTGGAATTGCACATTGGCTATGGGAGGGGACGCTTGGAGGAAGGGAGGGAAAGAACATGAATCATGTAACCATGGAAAAATATTCTAAATTAATTAATTAAAAATTTTCAATTCAAAAAAATTAAATTTTAAAAATTGATACTAGGATAGAAGGTAAGGGTCTAAAAAATCACACACTTTTGGAGGCCTCACATTCCCCATAGGCAAAGTGCCAATAATAAAATAATAACTCACTTTTACATAATATTTTATGTTTTTCTGAGCACTTTCCTTACAATAGTCCTTTGAGGTGGTTTAGCTGTAGTAGAGTCAGAAGCGATCTTAGGGGTCCATTAGTTTAATTCCCTCATTTCACAGAGAAGGAAATTGAAGTCTGGAGGGGTTAAGTGACTTGCCCAGGGTCATGAAGCTAGTAAAAAGCAGACTTCCGAGTCTAATGCTCTATCCACTATACCTTTCTAGTTCCTCTGCTTTCTCATTCAACTTTAATTCCCAACCACATACTCCTCCATCTCAGGGAAAACACTGGCTCTTCCTGGGAGGAAAGTCAAAGAAAGCATCGTCTTATTCCCTCTCATCTCCCGGCTTCCGTGTGCTTGTGCATGTTGCCGGGGTCTGCAGGGGAGGGCAGCCGGCTCCCCACGTTAGGGATGGAGCTCTGCGCAGGGAAGCACTGCCCAGTGGTCAGAATCAGCCATGCTCATTTCAGGTTAGACATCTCCTGATTTAAAATTAGAAGAGATCCCAAACTCCCTCCTGACGCAGACGGGGAAACTGGAGTTTACATCACTTCTCCACAGTCATACACTAGAAAGAAGCAGAGGCCCTTTGACTCTGGCTCTGAGGCTTTGGCCACTTCATCCCCAAGAAGCTTCTGCTCTACCTCAGGTCCATCTTCCTAGGACAAGGGGAGGGAATATTAAACATTGACAGCTTCCGCTCATAAATTATCCAAGACTTTGAGGGAGGCCCCGGGGTTGCCCTTCAGATGAGGAAGGGGAGAGGTGCCTGGGTTGTGCCAGCGATTTGGTTTCCTTCCCTAACTGTGGCTGGAGAGGATGGCCCCCACCTCCCATTCCTCTCGTCTGCCCTCTCTGTCTACTCCGTGCCCCCAAATGGGACTTGTGCCCAGAGCCCGGGGGGAGGAGGGAATGGAGGCCCAGAGCAACAAAGGACTCCCATTTCCTCAAGTCACTTCCTGTTTTCCTACACACCTCCAAAGATGCTTCCTGTTCAAAGGCCCAGCGGGAAGCGGCCTCAGGGCCGGGAGGGGGCAGGGAAGGGACCAGGAGGGAAAGGGAAGGGATGGAGCCCGCAGGGAGAGAGCGCCCACTCCTCTGGCCATGGGTCAGGTCGAGAACTGCAGCAGCAGCAGCCTCAGCTTGGCCTGGACGCCTTGGATGGCATCTCTCGCTCCTTCTGTTCCTGCTTTTTGGTTGCCTGTATTTTCCCATCTTCACTTCACCTGACCCTCCCATCCCATCTCCCATCAAGACTAAAGCATGCCAGGGACATCTAACCCGGCATGAGAGCTAGGCAAGAACAAGTCAGTTTATTAAGCATTTGCTATATGCTGGGCACCCTGCCAAATATTGGGAATAGGGTGAAAAGCAAAAAAAAAAAAAAATCCCTCCCCTCGAGGAGCAGGTGTTCTCAGAGGGGACAGACATCTGGTCAGGGACTTAGTGTGGTGCCGGAGAAAACCAAAAGACTTAACTTCTAATATCCCTTCTGATGCTTGCTACCTCTGACTGGAGGCAATTCTCTGGCCTTCAGTCTTCTCATCAATAAAATGAGGGCAAAGGGAGAAGTAGACCTTGATGTCCCTCAGTTTCTCCATCTGCAAAATGGTGGTAGGATTTGGGAGGGGGAAGGGGGTAGGGCCTAGGTGATTGCTGAGATTCCCTCTAGCTCTCCATCTGTAATCCTGTGATTCAATCAGAGGCAGGACTTTCAGATGCCACAATATTCCTGGAACTGTTCAAGAATACTCTGTTTGGGGCAGCTAGGTGACTCAGTGGATAGAGAGCCAGGTCTAGAGACCTCAATTAAAATCTGGCCATTTCCCAGCTGGATGACCCATGGGCAAGTCAATTAACTTTAATTGCCTAGAGCTTACCACTCTTCTACTTTAGAATAGTTATTTATTATCCATTAAAAATAGTCTAATAATTCAAAAGACCATTCCCAAACATCTTATTATCCATTAAAAATAGTCTAATAATTCAAAAGACCATTCCCAAACATCTTATTATCCACTTAAAAAAGTCTAATAATTCAAAAGACCATTCCCAAACATCTGCATGAACTGATGCAGAATGAGGTGAGCAGAACCAGGAGAACATTGCACATAGTAACAGCAATATTGTCTGATGATCAACTGTGAATGTATTAAGCTATTCTCAGCAATGCCATGATCTGGGATGATCCTGAAAGACTCAAAATGGGGAATACTCTCCACCTCCAGAGAAAGAACTGTTAGAGTCATCTTTCACATCAGTGTATTTAGGGTTTTGTTTATAAGTTTTGGTTTTATATGAATATGCTCTTACAACAATAACCAATGTGGAAATGTGTTTTGCATGATAATGAAAATAATTTTTTAAAGACCATTCCCATAAGCACCAAAGTAGGAACTGAGGACCTCAGTATACAAGGTTTTCCTTTAAGGGTTTTCCCCCTAGTTTGGGAATCTAAGCCCTGGATTCTAATCTCATCACCGTACCTGGTTCACTCTGAGATCTCTATGACCTTGACGATCAACCTGACAAACAGCAAGAATTTATTTTTAAATATATACTACGTATTCCTGACTTCTTTATCTAATTAATATTTTCCAACTAACATTTGTTTTCTCCCTTTTCTCACCTTCCCCCCACACCCCTGAGGAAAAAAATCAAGAAAAACAAAACCCTTATAACAAATATATATAGTCAATCCATGCTACTTCCTGTATTAGCCATGTCCAAAAATGTATGCCCTATTCTGCGTTGTGAATCTATCACTGGGGGAAGGCAGTAAGTAGGTAACATTTCATCAAGGGTCCTCTGGAATTGTGGTCAGGGTGTTGATCAGAATTCTTAAATCTTCCAAAGTCATTTGTCTTTACAATGTTGTTTGAATTATGTAAATTGTTCTCCTGTTTCTGATCATTTCACTCTTTCAGTTTATACAAATCTTCCTAGGCTTCTCTTATCATTTTTAATAGCTTTCCATTTCTATTAATATCATAATAGTACTTTAAGGTTTACAAAGCACTTTACGTATCTTCTGATTTGATTGATACAATCACCCTGCAAGGGAGTCATTGTTATTATTCCCACTTTATAGATAAAGACACTAAAGCACATAGGGGTTAAAGTGCCTTCTTTTCCAGGGTCCCACAGCTACGAAGTACCTGAGGCAGGATTTGAACTCAGATCTTGACTCCAAAGCCAACACTATCCACTTTGCCCATGTAGCTGCCTCTGGTTCCTTTAAGGAAGTAAAACGGAGGGCAGCTACGTGGATAAATGGATAGAGCACCAGACCTGATGATAATCTAGCATCAGATACTTCCTAGCTGTGTGAACCTGGGCAAGTCACTTAACCCCATTTGCCTAGCCCTTACCAATCTTCTATCTTGAAATCAAAACACAGTATCAAGGCTAAAGAAGAAAGTAAGGGTTTAAAGGAAGTAAAACAGATGGGTGTCATCCCATGAGGAGAGACACCAAGGACCAGGACTCCCAGGAAATGTTTCCTGCTTCCACTCTATGCCCCCCAAGAGCTTCAGTTACTTCCTGCTCCAGACTGTCTCTCCATCACTCAAGGAGGTGCAAGCCATCATGGGGGGAAGGGGCATTGGTTGGGCCAAGAACTCTCAACAGTATGTTCCCTCCCACTCTAGACTGTGAGCAAGCTGGTGATTCAGGAGGCCAATGTCTCGGTCATGTACAAGTGTGTCACCTTCAACAAAGTGGGGCAGGACGAGAGGCTCATCTACTTCTACGTGACTAGTGAGTTGGGGAGGGGTCTGGTCCAGAGATGGGAGGCCTGTGCAAAGGCACGGAAATGGTTGGAAGCGGCAGTGGGGGAAATGGCTAATAGGTCAGTCTGACTGAAGTGTAAAGTATCTGAAGGGAAGTGAAATGAAATGACCAGAGAGGCAAAAGGGAGCCAGGTTGGAGATGACTTTCAAAGCCAGGCTGAGGATTTTGTGTTTTACCAGGAAAGCTATAGGGAGCCATTGATTTTGAGTAGGCAAGTAATGGCCAGATTTCTGTTTTAGGAATGTCAATTTGCAGGCTGATTTAGAGAGGGAGGACACTAGCAGGAAGGAGACCAATTGGAAATTAGTGCAATAGTCTAGGCAAGAGGTGCCGAGGGTCTGAGCTAGGGTAGAGGTTGTGTGGCTGACTGTAGAGAAAAGAATGGGTCCATGAGATGTTGTGGAGATAGAAGCAACAAGTTGGAAGCTGATTGGATGGGGTGAGGGTGGTGAAGGATAAGGGAGAGGCAAGAGTCAAGGATGACTCTTAAGATTGAAAACCTGGTGGAGGGTTGGTAAAGTCCTCAACCAAAACAGGGAAGTTTGGAAGAAGAATGGATTTGAGGGAAAATATAATCTCTTATTTTTAGACATGTTCTGTTGAGTTGCCTATAGGACCTCAGGAGCAATGCCAGAAGGCAGATGATGACGTTGAATTAGAGCAAGAGTTTATGTCTATGACTTGGAAGATCTAGGCTCCAGCCTCTCATCAATTACTACCCCCATCTATGCGACTTTGAGCAAGTTAGTTCTCTGGGCCTCAGTTTCCTCCCTTTCAAAGAGGAAGGGGGGGGGGGGAAATAGACTAAATCAGAGGTGTCAGATTGAGGCCCAGAAGTCCCAAGTAAGGTCCAAACCAGATTAAACTGTAACTGGGAAATGTTTGACAAAACAAATATAAATTATAATTCAATATAGATTATTTTGATTTCTGGGTTTCTAAATCAATATGCTACCCACAGGAATCCTGTTTGAGTTTGTGTGCACTGGACTAAATTATTTCCAAGACCTCTAATTCTATGAGAATGCTTAAATCAGGGAGACCTAAGGACTAGAGATGAAGATGGAAGGTGATCCTTGAGGCTGTGAGAGGGAATGAGGTTGCTATGGCAAAAAACAGAGAAAAGGAGAGAGAAATAGAAAGAGAGAAGAGGGCTATGGCCAGGATCTTGGGAGAGCCTGTGTTTAGATTGGGGGTGAGTAAAACCATCCTAAGAGGGAGATGGAGATGATCAGAGATCCATGCCATCAAAGCCAAGGAGGAAGAAGGCTTTATGAAGAAGAAAATGGTCAGTACCAGTGAAATGGTACAGAGAGGTGGAGGAAATGAAGGACTAAGAAAAGGCCTTGACTTGGGTAATGTAGGCTGGGAGGCTTCGGGACAGTGGTGGGGAGGACAGGCTCCCTGGCCCCTAGAGCCCACAAGTTCTTCCTTACAGCTATCCCGGATGGCTTCACCATTGAGTCTGAGCCATCTGAGGAGCCCGTGGAAGGCCAGGACCTGACCCTCAGCTGTAAGGCGGACAACTACACTTATGAGAATCTTCAGTGGTACCGCTTGAACCTGTCCACACTGCATGATGCTCAGGGGAACCCGCTTCTGCTTGACTGCAAAAACGTGCACCTGTACGCCACCCGGCTGGAGGGCCAACTGAGCTCCACACCAGGCTCGCGCCATGCCACGCTGCGCCTGGCCCTGCCCCGCATCGCCCCTGATGAGGAGGGCGATTATGTGTGTGAAGTGCAAGACCGGCGCAGCCACGAGAAGCACTGCCACAAGAAATACATCTCCGTGCAGGGTGAGGGGCCCCAGAGATGCTGGAGGCAGGTGGGGGAGAGGAAGGGAAGGAAGGATACGGGACCATGAAGGGCTGCAGAATAGATGGAATGTGGCTGCAGGCTTAGCCCATGGGAAGGGGGTGGGTTAGGAGGGGAGAGCCAGAGCCTCATAAACTCCCTGTAGGGGTCCGTTTCGCTGCCCCCACCTTGTCCAACACACACAGATGCTGCCACAAATTCAAAAGGCATTTAATTAAATTCAAATCAGAAATTATTTAATAATAGCTAATAAAAGCCAATGTATATAGTCCTTTCAAGTTTGCAAATGTCTTTATATATGTTAAATCATTTTATCTTCTCAACAACCCAGGGAGAGAGGTTAAATGACTCACTCAGGGTCATATAGCTAATATCTATGGTTTCCAACTGAGATCTTCCTGGTGTCAGATCCAATGATCTGTCCACTAGGCCACCTAGCCACTTTATGAAGCACTTCCTATGTGTCAGGTGGGGGCAGCTAGGTGGTACAGTGGATAGAGTGCTGGGCCTGGAGTCAGGAACACTCTTCTTCCTGAGGCCAAATCTGGGCTCAGACACTAGCTGTGTGACCTTGGGCAAGTCACTTAACCTTGTTTGCCTCAGTTCCTCTTCTGTGAAATGGGGACACACCAAAGAAGGAAATGGAAAGCCACTCCAGTGTCTTTGCCAAGAAAACAGAAGGACACTAGCCAAGGGGTCACTTAGAGTAACGTGGCTGAACAATTGAAAAATAGCATGTACCTGGCACTGTGCTAGGTGCTGGAGATACAAAAACAGAAATAAAGCAGCCCCTGCCCTTGGAGAGCTTATTTTGTGTTGGAAAGAAAAGATACACGCGCACACACACACACACACACACACACACACACACACACTGCCCTCCTCTCTTCTCTCTGCCCACCCCTTCACCCCCAATCAAACCAGGAGAGAAAGGCCCTCCTGCCCCATTCTGGGAGCTCTACCTCCTCAGCTGTCAGCTGGTGGGGTGGCCCCTGGAGCTAAACCCACGCATTGCCCTCCCCCCCAGCTCTGGAGGTGCCCCAGCTCACACAGAACCTGACTGACCTCTCAGTGAACATCAGCGATTCCATCGAGATGCGATGTCGGGTGGCCGGGGCCCACGTGCCAGATATCGTCTGGTACAAAGATGAGAGGCCTCTGGAGGAGGAGTCAGGTACGGAGGGCCGTGGGAGTGGGGAGGCCCAAAGGAAAGCCCCTGCCAGGGGAACATGATCCACAGCCCTGGCTCACCCCCTCTGTTTGCCCCCCCCCTTGGTTCCCGATTGTTTCTGACTCTGGGAGGGCCCCTTCCGCTCTCATGGCCTCTCCTCGTAGGGCCTCCAAGCCCCCTTCCCATTAAGTCCAATTGTAGACCACAGGCATTCCCTTTCCTTCTTGGCTCAGTTCGGACAAGTTTGGACTCCTTCAAAGGGAGCTTTACTAAGAAGCCAAGGGAAAGGAAGCAAAGTGTTGCCACCAGGGTGGGGAAAAGGAGACCCTTTAAAGGGTCTCTGCCCCTCACACTCGAGCCAAACGAGTGACTTCTTTTGGCTGGACAGCAGGGGGGAGGAAAGGAACAGGTAACCGTATTCTTTCAGATCTCTCCAAGGCAAGTCTGCTCTGAACTTTGCAGGGTCCTAGGCTAGATACAGAGAAACAAAGAGGGATGTATTTTATCCAGCACTATCAGGGACATCCTGTTTTTTATGAGCAAATATTAGTGTGTGTTATCTTTCAGCACTTAAACTTTAATTTTAACTACTGTTGATAGAATCTGTCTAAAATAGAGTTCATGGGAGCAGCTGGGTGGCTCAGTGGATTGAGAGCCAGACCTAGAGACAGGTGGTCCTGAGTTCAAATGTGGCCTCAGACATTTCCCAGCTGTGTGACCCTGGGCAAGTCACTTAACCCCCATTGCCCAGCCCTTACTGCTCTTCTATCTTGGAACCAATACACATTATCTATTTTAAGATGGATGGTAAGGGCCTTTAAAGAATAAAAATAAAATAAAATGGAGCACATGTGTATCCGTCTTCCTAACCAGAGAATAATTTAATTTAACCTCTTTTTTGAACCTAATCATCATGAGCCTTAGGGACTGTTTTTGGCTGTGAATTTCTCCAGGCTTCATTGAGGAAATCTCACGTCTGTTTTATAGAGGGTTTTTAAAAAATAGTTTTCTCTCCTTTCCTTCACTGTAGCTATAATTTCTCATTGTTGTCACTGTTTCTGCCACTAACTTTGCTCTGCCATCCTTACTCCCATATAATTTTACTTGTCTTAACATTGTGGACTTCCCAGCTGTGTGACCCTGGGCAAGTCACTTGACCCCCGTTGCCTCGACCTTACCACTCTTCTGCCTTGGAACCAATACCCAGTACTGATTCTAAGACAGAAGGTGAGGGTTTGGGTTTTTTTAAAACATTCTGTGGGATGAGAAATTAGATAATGAATTGAGAGAATTGTGTGTTAACCAAAAGTAACTAGGCTCTAAAGGAAGATCATTTCTATAAGGAAAGTGTTTGACTTTGTGAGAACTACTTTGGCTGCTCAGGTGCCTTGTTTGTTTCCTTCCTGGGGTCAAGGTTGACTGATAGATACTCCAATATAAGCCACGGCCCCTGCCTTTGAGAAGACAGGATGTACACATCTGAACCCCCCGACCAATTCAGTTAAATTCAGTTCAACAAGTATCTATTGATCCTTGCTGTGTGCAGAACCCTGTGATTCAGAGGCTACGAGGCAAACCTTCAGTGATTCCGGCCATAGTCTAGCTATCAGGGTGGAAGGTGGTTCTAAGGATTGGAAGTAGCTGTTATCGGGTCTCAGAGAAAAGCCTTTAAGAGAAGAGCTAAAGAACTGATCAGGGTGTAGGAGGAAGAGGGAGGAGCTGTCCGTCCCTCTCCTTCCCATTCCTAAGTTCCTTCCTTCCTCTTTCCCAGGGATTGACTTGGCTGACTCCAACCAAAGACTGAGTATCCAGAGGGTGCGGGAAGAAGATGCAGGCCGATACCTGTGCAGTGTCTGCAATGCCAAGGGCTGTGTCAATTCCTCTGCCAGCGTGTCTGTGGAAGGTAGTATAGACACAGCCGGGGGTGGGCAACCCTTTAGGACACAACATATAGGTGGCACAATGAGTGACACTTTTAAAAATACTAATGCAGGGCAGCTAGGTAGTACAGTGGATAGAGAACCAGGCCTGGAGACAAAAGGTCATGGGTTCAAATCTGGCCTCTGATGTTTCTTAGCTGTGTGATCCTGGACAAGTCACTTAACTCCCATTGCCTAGCCCTTACCACTCATTTACTTTAGAATCAATACAATTTTTTTTAAACTCTTACCTTCTGTCTTAGAGTCAATACTGTGTATTGGCTCCAAGGCAGAAGAGTGGTAAGGGCCAGGCAATGGGGGTCAAGTGACTTGCTCAGGGTCACACAGCTAAGAAACATCTGAGTCCAGATTTGAACCTAGGAACTCCCATCTCTAGGCCTGGATCTCAATCCACTGAGCTACCCAGTTGCCCCTAGAATCAATACAATTCTAAAACAGAAGGTAAGGGCTTTGGGGGGAAAATACTAATGCATGGTATTTCTAATGTTAGAAGTGCTTCCTTCATAGCCCACAAGTCTTTATATTGTGATATCTCACATGTTACATGGATGGCTCAAGTTCTTCCCATTCAAAATGTCCAATCAAAAAAAGTCCGTTCCACAGACAGTAATACTTGGAGGAACAATTTTCAAATTGGGCGTCAGGGGTGGTAGAATAGAATTTATTTGATAGTTGCCTTAAGCACCCAAATGTCTCCAGTAGGGAGTCTTGGTAGACCCAGCTCAGACCCTGAGACCTTTGCCTAATGTCAGCCTTTCCAGGTATATAGGATTTTCCTGTCTTATGTCTCATCCTCATAGGCAGCTAGCTGGCTCAATGGGTAATGTGCCGGATTTGGAATTGGGAAAATCTGAGTTCAAATTATGACTTAGATACTTATTATTTGCATAACCCCCAGAGGCAAATTGCTTACCTTCTCTAAGGCTCAATAGCTCTGTCTGTAAGCTAGGGGAAATTATAGCACCTGCCTCTCATAGGGTTGTGGTGTTGCGTGATTTCTAACCACAGGAACCAAATAAGGGAAACTAAGTCTCTAAGCCATAAAGAAATGGGTTTATTGGGAGATGACCAGTCTCACCATGAAGCCGGACCTCTGGTCAAGACCAAAAGACCCCCAAGCCTTGTGAGAGGCCTTCTTTTATACCCCAAGAATATCACAACTTGTGAAATTAATCTAAGACTGTGATAAAAATAGAGATGTGGATTAGTTGAAGTAATCAGGAAATACTTCTCAGTGAAAGAAGTGGTCACTCGGTGATGACTTGAAAGTCACTTGATAGACAACGAGGGAGCCAGCGAGTCCAAACCCTACTTGCTAAGCCTCATAATGTCAGGGATGATGTATACTAAATGACTAGGGCAAGGAGGAGGTGCCAGGCCCCCCAGTGGGGCAAAAGCCTGATGATGTATAAGGGGTGTATACAAAGGTGAAGGGGTATCACCAGGCTTCTGAGGTAAAGCCTCCACGCTAATGAAGAGCCAGTCACAAGTTCAAGACCCTGATTGCTGAGGGTGCCTGATATAGGCTAAGGCTAAAACAACGATTACCTATGCTAACGCAGTTCTTTACTTTGTTTCAAAACCTTAAAAACTTATACTAAAATAATCACAAAAGGCCTACTAAAATCATCACTTATGCTAAAATTATTGAATGCTCTTAAAATTCCAATTATGGTTAACTCAACACAACTGCTAACGTTAAAGCCTAATCCTCAAATAAGAGGGTAGGGGGTTTCAGTCACAGAGGGAAGGATTAAATGAAATGACACGTAACCCATTTTGTAAACATTAGATATGTAAATATTCATTGTTATTATTACTGGGCTTGGAGAGAAACTGGTGAGAGCATGGCGAGGGGCGGCATTTCAGAGACCTTCTGAAGTTACTGGTTACAGGAAGCACAAGAAAATGAGGGCACATCACCCCTACCCAGAGGGCTCCTTCACGCCTGGGGGGGGGCGGGGCAAGCCCTGACTTTGCCCTCCTTCTGCACTCCCTAGGGTCCGAGGACAAAGGCAGCATGGAGGTTGTCATCCTCATTGGCACTGGGGTTATCGCCGTGTTCTTCTGGATCCTTCTCATCCTCATCTTCTGCAACATGAAGCGGGTAAGTTTCAGGCAGACCAGGGCCATCTGCCTCTGCCCTGCATCTTGAGTTCAAAGTTCATTACTCTCTACACTACCCCCTGCTCCTCTCTAAACTCCTCAGCTTGGTTCCCACGCCCCTACATACCCTGGTCCCAGTGCCCCTTTCGGGGTTAATCTCTCCCTCCCTCATGTGACCCAGACCTTATCCAAACTGGACTCGGAGCCATTCCCTACACATCGCCTCTTTTTCTGCCTGGAGTCACCAGCTGTTGTCTCAACAATATGTTGTCTCACATCGTACTTCCAACTTCCCTCTGCCTAAGTTCTCCAGGTCCAGGTTAGATGCTATTCCTGAGCCCCTCTCCAAAATGCTCCTTGCTTTCTCTCCACCCTCAAAGCGTTTTGTAATTGTTTCTTCGGGGACTCAGTATAAATGATCTCATGGGAATTTTTGGTATCCATTATTATCGCTCTATGAGTTCCTTGACAGCAGTGGACCCCACCACCTCTCTCTTCCAGGGAGTTTTCCCAAAAGAGTCCAGCACTGGACCCTGAACTTGGAAGGCTCAATAGATACAACTAAATGGTGGAGGGAGGATTGGAGGGTTCATAGGCTCATAGATGTAGAGCTGAAAGGGATCTCAGAGGCCATCTTGTCCAACCCCCTCATTTTACAGACAAGGAAACTGAGATCTAAGAAAATTAAGTGACTTGACCAAGGTGATACAGTTAATATACTTCAGAGTTAAGGTCTGAACCCAGGTCCTCTAATTCCAAAACCAATGATCTTTCTATAGTACCAGTCACCTAAAATAAAAAAATATAATATCTGTTCCTAAACCCTATGCTATTTTGCCTAAGGCTATTTTTCATGAACCCAACTGAAAATGTTAAATGGGGTTAACCTTGGGGAGAAGAGAACTTATAACTCCTTCCCTGTCCCCTTTTCCCACTTCCTGTAGCCTGCCCATGCGGACATCAAGACGGGATACTTGTCCATCATCATGGACCCAGGCGAGGTGGCCCTGGAAGACCAGTGTGAATATTTGCCCTACGATTCCAGCAAATGGGAATTTCCCCGAGAACGGCTCCATTTGGGTAAGACAAAGTGCAATGACTGTGTGGACCTCGCTAGTCCCTGCAAAGTCAGGATTCTGAAATGGGTGGGAAAGTCACTAGGAAATAGGTGGCTTGTGAAAGAGTGCTGGCTTGGAGTCCTTGGGGGCAGGGGTGGGGGAAGAGGAAAGGTCAGTGCAGTGGTTAGTGAAGGGCTCGTGAGCAGCGGATGGGGAAAGAGTTTAGAGCCTTCATCCTCCACACCTGGCTGGGGACATGTGAAATTCCTTCCATTCCTAAAGCTCATCCCGGAAATGCAGACTTATCTGTCCACTCATCCTGACCGACCCATCCGGGCGTGTGACCCCCTCTTCCCCCAGGCCCAGAGCTCCCCTTTCCCATGCCCCTCAGGAGTCCAGGACACTGGGTCTGTAAGAGCCCAGGGAGCTATTTCCTGCCTCCATTCCTGCCTTTGGTGAGGAAAGGGCTGGGAGCACCTGGAGGAAAAGGATGCTGGCTCCTTCCTCTTCCCTTCTCTTTCCTTCTGCTTTCATCCTTCTCTTTTACCCCCCAACCCCTTCCTGTTTGGCTACAGTTCCTCTGAGTGTTTGGCTCGGCTTTCCTCTGCACACTGTGGCGGGCGCAGCATGGCTGACTCAGCGCCATTCAGTCCTGGACTCCCAGACCTGCTCTCGGCCATCCTGCCCAATTCTGTTCCCCTGCTGCCATCCCCATATGTTCCCCAGCCTGAGCCCATTTATTACATGCTCTCTCTCTCGCACACAAGCCCCGTGACCTCTCTCTCTCTTCCCTTCCCCTCCACAGGGAGAGTCCTAGGACACGGAGCCTTTGGGAAGGTGGTTGAAGCCTCTGCCTTTGGTATCAACAAGGGCAACAGCTGTGATACGGTGGCAGTCAAAATGCTGAAAGGTAGGCTGCCCACTGCGGGGTCACATAAAGGAGGGAGGATAGACTGTGTCTCTGCTGTTATTTACTCTCTGGAGGTTGGGGTGCAGTGGCTATTGCTATACTTGAAAGCAGGAAGAAGAACTGTATTCAAATGCTGCTTCAGATAATTGGCCTGGATAAGTTATGACCTCCCAAGCTCAGTTTCCTCATCTGGGAATGGGAACAATAATAGCACCTTCTTCATGGGGCCATTTTGAGGATCAAATAAGATAATATTTTGCCTAAATCTTAAAGTGGAAAAAAAATTTTGAAGTTTTAAAAACTTTAGGGGATGGGGGCAATTAGGTGGCTCAATAGATAGAGCCAGGTCTGGAGACAGGAGGTTCTGGGTTCAACTCTGGCCTCAGACACTTCCTAACTGTATGACCCTAGACAAGTCACCTAACCCCAATAGCCTAGCCATTACCACTCTTTTGCCTTGGAGCCAATAGATAGAAGATGAGAGTTAAAAAAAATAAAACAACTTTGGGGCAGCTAGATGATTCAGTGAATAGAAAACCAGACCTAGAGACAGGAGGTCCTGGGTTCAAATTTGACCTAAGATACATCTTATCTTTGTGTCCCTGGGCAAGTCACTTCACCCCAGTAGCCTAGCCCTTTCCACTCTTTTACCTTGGAACCAATACCTAGAATCAATTCCAAGACAGAAGAAAAGGGTTTGCATTTTTTTTAAATTCTAAAACCTTAAAACACTGCATAAATGTGAGATCCCAACTAAGACAGGGAAGAAAAGAGCCCTTTCCCACCGTGATGATTTGTGAAGGGAGAGAGGTTGGAGCTCTCTGAGAAACAAGACTTTTCTTATGCTTCACCAAAAACCTGCCCAAGCAACCCCAGAGGCAAAGCTCAGAGCTAGAAGGCACGTCGGCAAACATCTCGTCTCAGCCTTCACTTTACAGATGAGAGACCTGAGGCCCAAGAGGCTGAAGTGATTTGCCCAAGATCACACAGGTGCTGAGGGTCAAAGGCAGGATTTAAACCCACATCCTCTGACTCCAGAGTCACTGTTCTTTCCACTAACCAATAGGCTTCTCAGGTGGTGACCCTGTAAGGGAAGGAGAGCCCTGGGACAGATCGCAGAACACAAAGGAACCCACATGTACATGGTCCTTCTTCTCTCATGAGGGAGGAAGTCAGGGCAGACATTACAGGAAGCATCTTATGTATAAGATGAGGTTTTAAAGACAAGAAAATGGCCAATCGCTTCTGCTCCCCAGGCCCAGCACACCTCCCTTTTTAAAAAACTCTTTCCTTCTGTCTTAGAATCATTTCTAAGGCAAAAGAATGGTAAGAGCTAGGCAATTGGGATTAAGTGACTTACCCAGGGTCACACAGTGAAGAAGTGTTTGAGGTCAAATTTGAACCCAGGTCCTCCTGACTCCATATCTGGTACTCAATCCACTGCTACCTAGCTATCCCTCAGCACTCTGTCTTCTGGGCCTGGTTCACCAGCTGCTCAAAGTTTTGAAAGAAGATTCTAGGAGCCCCTATAAGAGGCTCCCTTAGGATAGCGATGCTGCCCCTGCCTGATCAAAGAAACCTTCCTCCAAACCTCAAACAAAGAGATGAATGGGTCAGGAGCTGTGATTCCCAGTGGAACCAAAGCTAGAACCACCAATGGCACGACTTAGGCCACTAAGAAAGCCTTCCATTCAGGGGGACCTGGAGCTCAGCTATGGCCGCTCCTGAACAGACAAGTGGAAAAGAGGGGGCTCAGGTTGGCTGGGTCAGGAAAGCCTTCTTCTCCATGCTGGGTCTCTTTCCAGAGGGAGCTACTGCCAGTGAACACAAAGCCCTGATGTCAGAACTGAAGATTCTGATACACATTGGAAATCACCTCAATGTGGTCAACCTCCTGGGAGCCTGCACCAAGCCCAATGGTTAGTGCCAGTAGGGGGAGCCATTTGGGATGGGGGGGCACCAAGTCAGATAGGGAGGGGGTTGCACTGAAGGGGGATGTTGGATCTGGACGGGATGACATGGGTGGTTGGAGAATGCCTGGCATGGAAAGGAAGGAATGGGAGGGGAGAGGGTGGTATCAGACATGGAGGGGCTGGAATGGAGAGGTTTGACATGGAAAGGACAGCATGGGCAGGGGGTGCTATACATGAAGATGGAGACATTGTGGGGAGGGAAGGATATCAGAGATGGAAGGGTAGCCTTTGGGGGGAGGTGCCAGACATAGAAGGGACAACATGAGAGAGGGGAAGAATGTCATATATGGAAAGGGCAGCATTGAGGGGAGAGTACCAGACATGGAAGGGGAGTTATTGCGGGGGGGAGGAACAGACATAGAAGGAGCAACATGGGGGGATGCCATACATGGAAGAGGCAGCCTTGAAGAGAGAGTACCAGGCATGGAGAGGGAGGCATGGCGGAGGAAATACTAGACACGGAAGAGGAAGGGACTAGATTCCCATCTTGGTGAAATAGTACCCCACCGTGGTACCTATTTTGCCTGGAGGTAAAACATTCTCTAGACAAAATTTTAATTGTTTTCCATTTCTTTAATGAATGAACCACATTACAGACCTTGCCTAGAAATCCCCACTCTTAGCTGTAATCCTGGACTGAGGTTGCCCAAGTGGGAAGGAGTCCTTTGTTTCTCTTCTTTAGCTTACTCTGTGACACTGTACTCTTTTAACTGCCCCTGGGAGATGGGAAATTAGTGTGACCAATCAGAGGAACTTCAAGACAAAGTCACCTTCAGTGACTCATTAAGCAATCCATCAGCAAACATTTATTAAGCATCTATCACACTCCAAGCCCTGAAAGACAAAAAATGAAAAGTCCCTGACCTCAGATAATGTACACAAAACACTTTGCACACTGCAAAGTGCTCTATAAATGTTAGTTTTTATCCTTATTCTATTAGAAAAGATGAATGCTTATAAAATGCATATATATATATATGAAATAAATAATGCAGACAATAAGCATAAACAGCTTTTTTTTTTAGGAGTTTGACTATGAAATGGAAAAGAGGCACAGGGCAACAACAGGAGGGAATGGTTGGGACAAGTAAGAGTTTTTTATGGAGTTGAGGGACCTAGCCGTGTTTGTAGGCAGCAGGGAAGGAACCAGGAGACTGGAAAAAGGTGAAGATTTGAGAAGAATCTAGAATAAGTTTTTGTTTTTGATAGCCTAGAGAAACAAATAAAGATCAAATTTTTTAAAATGAACATTTCATATCTTTAAAACTCTTCTATCTTCTCCCACAGTCAAACTTCCTCATTCTTAGGCTGAGGAGAACAACCTTTTCTTTATTTTCCCAATATCTCATGAATAATTTCATGTTCCACCTCTCAGGGAATACAATCCTACTGCAAGAGGGTATGTAGTATCTCCTATGCCATTTGCATTGCCCCAGATGATCTCAAGCCTTGTTTCTTCAGCAAAATGTCATATAGCTGCATTCCAGGACTGTACCTGAGTCAGTGGAAACTTCCAGCCAATCTAGGGTAATGAACAGGATGCCAGACTTGGAGTCAGCAAGACCTGAGTTTGAATTCTGCTTCAGAATAGCTTATGATCTTATGACTTATGACTCAGTTTCCTCATCTGCAAAATGGAAGTAATCATAGCACCTGTCTTCTAAGGTAGTTTTAAGAATCAAATGAGATAATAAGTGTTAGTTTTGCAAACCTTAAAGCATTCTCTAAGTATTAGCTACTATTATTACCTCCCTTTAGCTTTTAATAAATTTGAATGGCACATGCTATTTTTTAGTCTCAGCAGTCACAGATGATCTGGACCAATAGTGTGGTTTAAAGGATAAAAATACTGGACCAAGAGTCATAAAAATCTGGACTGGAATTCTTCTTCAGATACTTCTTAGCTGTGAGACTCTGGGCAAAATATGATCTGAATTCCCTTACCTTTAAAATGGAGCTAATAACAGCATTAACCAAATGGGATCATTGTGAGGACCTAATGAGATACAGTGTGTAAAGAACTTGCAAACTTTAAAGTGCTATATAAATGTGAACTATTGTTAGTGTAGCCAGACTCTGGACTTAATTTCCTAATCCTTAAGTAATAAAGATCAGATGATGCATACATAGATTTACCATGTCGAGAGGGCATGGATAGAACAGTGGACCTAGAAACAGGAAAACTGGGGTTCAAATCCAGCCTCAGAACTCCCTGTATGGACAATTCACTTAACTGCTATCTGCCTCAATTTCCTCATTCATAAGATGAGGATAATAATAGCACTTACCACTCAGGGATGTTAGTGAGGTTGAAATGAAATTATTTGTAAAATCCTTTGCAAACCTTAAAGCACTATAGAAATACAGGTAATTTTGACTGTCAAATTATACATTATTATTATAATACACACAGCTGGCCCATATGTGGCATGGATAGATAATTACCTGATCTAGGATCTGGCCTCCCCTGTCCAGAAGGGAGACTGTGATTTCTGATGCTGGAAGACTGGGAACTTACTCCCTCAATGGCCTTATCTCCAAGAGAGGTATTAGGCTAGACTTAGAGCTATATGTTGTTGTTCAGTCATTTCAGCCTCTGCATGATCCCATTGGGGTTTTCTTGGCAAAGACACTGGAGTAGTTTGCCATTTTCTTCTCCAACAGTTTCTGCAGATGAGGAAACTGAGGCAAACAGATTTAAGTGACTTGCCCAGATCATACAACTAGTAACTGTCAGAGGTCAGATTTGAACTCAGGAAGATGAATTTTCCTGACTCCAGGCCCAGCACTCTATCCACTGTACCACAGTTGCCCTTAGAGTTATCTTGTACCACATCCCCAATATCGGTACAGTTCTTTGGAGGTTCAAGATGACCCCACTTTCCCTAGTTATTCAGGATGGGAAGTAGACCTGTTCTAGACCAAGAAAGGGATAGCTTCCTCTTGCCAGTCTAGCTTCCCTCTGCAAACACTTGGGACAAAAGTAATAATCACAAATAGTTAGCTCACCCCTTTGTCAAAGTAAGTATTAAACAGAAATGGGGAGGGGACGAGGGGCACAGCTAGGTGGCTCAGTGAATAAAGAGCCAGACCTGGAGAGGGGAGGTCCTGAATTCAAGTCTGGCCTCGAATGCTTCCCAGCTGTGTGACCCTGAACAAATCACTTATCCTCATGCCTAGCCCTTACTTCTCTTCTGCATTAGAACCAATAAATGGTATTAATATTAAGAGAGAAGGTGAGTTGGGTTTTTTAAAAGAATAATTAGCTCTTCAATTGAGGAACAAGATAAAAATTTCAGCTCAACCAAGATGACAACAACCTTTTCAGGGAAATGCAGTCTTTGCAGTCTTTAAGTGTAGCATCTGGAAAGCAAAGGATATTTGGGCGGAGGGCCAGCTTTCCTCTATGTCTGTAGCTCTGGGAACTCCCATGAGCCATTTAAAAGTTCAGGTCTTTTCTCTACCAGTCTTTTCCAATTCTATTCTCCATATCCCTCACTTTTCCTCCAAAGTCTCTCTACATACACAGAATGATCTCAGCCAATCAAAAATCCCAGCCCTCTCCAATAACTCCCAGTGTCACAGAGCTATCCTTTAGGAAATCTCTCCAGACTTAGGAATGGAGTGGGATTATGTTTTTATTACTACAGCACAGTAACTGTGACTTGCCTGTGCATGCATGGCCCTAGCCATTTACATACTTTTCTTCTTCTCTAGGCCTCCCACAATGACCTTTCTTCCTTACCTCTTTCTCTCAGGGCCTCTCATGGTGATTGTGGAATTCTGCAAATATGGGAATCTTTCCAACTACCTGCGAACCAAGAGGGAAGACTTCAGTCCATACAGAGTAGGTAGTCCCACCCCTCAGCAAATCTGAAGGAAACTTCTTTGGCTCTAGTTGCCCCTTGATGTCTTGTTCTTGTAGAACCTACTTTGAGACCACTGAACTCTGGTAATGAGGTAGGTGGCTATTAGGGGGCACAGTGGATTGAGTGCCAAACCTGGAGTTGGGAAGACCTAAGTTCAATTCTGACCTCAGATACTTAACTAGCTATTTGATCCTGGGCACATCACCTTAACCCTATTTGCCTCAGTTTCCTCATATTTAAAATGAGCTGGAGAAGGAAATGGCAAGCCACTCCAGTATCTTTGCCAAGAAATCCTCAGGAAGAGTCAGACGCAACTGAAAAATGACTGAACAACAATAAGCTGACAAAAAGGAACAGACGAGAGGAAATGTTTAAATAATCCCCAGAGACCTCTTTGTCCTTGGGCCAGGCACTCTCTTTGCTGTCAGGTAAACCTGAATATGTGTAGGCCATAAAAGAATCCCAGAGAAGAATGACCAGGACAGTTTGAGGGAATTCAAACTACATGGAGATCAAATGAAAAAATAGGAAATGTTTAGCTTTCAGGAGAAACATCATCACTCTCTTCAAGCATTTGAAGCACTATTGTGGGAAAAATAAAATGGAATTGTTCTGCTTGGCTTCAGAGGGGAAAACTGGGAGCTGTTGGGGGGTGGGTAGGAAGTCTCAGAAAGACAGATTCTAAAAGGGAGAAAAAATATTCCCAGTAGAGCTTTCCAAAGGGGGCATGAGCTGGCCCGGAGGTTATTAGCTCCCTAGACCTGGTGGTCTTTGAACAGTGACCAGATGGTCACTTAATAAGGGCTCCTATTCATGTTTGGGTTGCACTTGGTGACCCTTCAGACCCCTTCTAACTCTAAAAGTCTAGGATTTAGCAGCTATAGCCCTAGGACCAGCTATAGAGAGCAGCATCTATTTTCTCTTGGAGGTCACCATGACTTAATACATATGAGCTGCTGGGGCTGATGGAGAGGGGTCCACCCTCGCCATGGGGCTGGGTCTCCCTACACTACACAGTGACACATACAGAGTCCCAAAGCCTGTGGGAAGGGAGAGACTGAGAAAGGTGGGATTGGAAGTGGCCCCAAGGAGCACAGTTGGTCCAACTTCAGGTTTGTGTATTCAGCTCCCTTCGTTTGTACGCATGTAGTTTATGTGCAGACTTGTTTCCCATTTCCTTGCCAAGGGTCAGCTCCTTCCTTCTTTTGCCCAGGGATTGAGAGGAGGAGCATGGAGAGGGTGAAGGAAGATAGAGCTGAGAATGAAGATTCTCCCTCAAGAAGACAAGTCGCATGGGGCCCTGAGCATTTCTTAACCCAGGAGGAATTTAGTTGCTGAAGGTTTCTGAGCTCTATCTGGCTCACCCCCACCTATGTTTGTTTCTCCAGGAAAAGTCTCCCAGGCTTCGAAACCAAGTCCGTTCCATGGTGGAGGCTGTGAAGGCAGACAGAAGGAGTCGGACTGGCACTAGTGACAGTGCAATTTTCACCCGTTTTCTGCTGGGGAAAGGCCTTGCTTCCCGAGCCCAGCCTATCCAAGATGGTAAGGGACCTGGTTTCTCTGAAGTCTGCCATTTTATCTCCTGATCTCATTAGCATGATGATGGCTCTTCTGTCCCTGGATCTTGAAGAGAGGCAGGCAGTTAGTTACAAGAACAAAGAGAGGTGCAGTCCAAAAATTAGGCAAAGCTTTAGAAAGAAGGAAACCAACTGATGTCTTGTGCCATGGCATGTGGGGCCTGGGAGAAAATCAGAGCCAAAGAACCCAGATTTAGACACCAACTCTGCCATTTATTTCCTGTGTTTCTTAACCTCTCTGGGCTATAATTTCATCTATAAAATGAGCGGGTTAAACAAGGTAACTTCCAAAGTCCTTCCTAGCTCTAAATCCCAGAATACCCAAAGACTACAAAATTATTCAATCTAATAAAAAGATAATCAGGGATAGGTTGCCATTGATGGTTGACAAAAAGGAATCACCTTGGTTGAACCAGGTATCCCAAATGCCATTGGACAGTAAGAAAAATATCCTAGCTTCAGAGGCTATGAACTCCTTGGAAACACTGCCCAAGATGTATCCATCCATGCCTCTTTGGGGATTAAAAGCGAAGGAGGTTTAATAAATTGTCTCTGGAGGCAAGAGAATGGACCTAATGATCTCTGGAAGTGACGAAACCTTGAATTGCCTGTAGTGAATCATAGCTGTGTAGCTAGAAGAGACTCCAAAGGCCATCTGGACCAAGAGACTCATTTTAGAGCTGTAGAGCTAAGGCCCAGAGAAGTGCTTTTTCAAGGTCAAACAATAGAATGATTGCTACTCAAACCTGGCTCCTTAGATTCAAAATCCAGTATACCTTCCAACATCACATAGTATTTGCAGTTCCCTCTCCCCAACCCACCTCCCACCCCACTGTAGAAAAGCAGCAATATTCACAACAGGCATTACTGATCATCTGAGACTATCCCAATGGAAATTCAAATTTTGAAGTCTCATAACTTCTCTAACAATTTAATAAATCAGTCAGTCAAACAACAAGTATTTATTAAGTACCAACTATGGGTCCGGTATTGTGCTGGGCACTGGGGTTACAAAGGTAAAATTGAAACAGTCTCTAACAATAGTATATGGGAAATATCCAGAAGAGAGAAGGGGAGAAAGACGGATGGAGAGACAGACTGTCTGACAGAGAGAGAGGAAGGAGGGGAGGGAAGGAAAAGGAAGGGAGAAGAGAGAGGGTGGAGAGAGAAAGAGAGAGAGAGGAGAGACAGAGAGAAATTATTTGGTGTCCTAAACGTTTTAGTGGTATTTTGAGCTTTAATAACTTCAGAAGTATGTATGTTAGAACTTAAAAAAAAGTCTTTGAAAGATTATTTGTTTTTAAAATGTCAATGGATCTTAGTAAAACTCAATTTAACCATTATCTTGTGCTATTCATTGTTCTAGTCAATTTTACCAACTTTGTAAAAATGTTTATTAACTGCTGCTCAGTGACAGAAAAGATTACATTTATAATTCTATCTCTTAAGATCTTAGCCTTAAAAAGGAATGAAATGAAACATTTAAATTAAAAATGCTTTATTCAAAATTTCCAGAAAAAAATCAGTGTAAAAGAAATTTAAGTAAACTTTGAAGTGTTTTTATAAATTTGTAGCATTTATATTCCTGAAGTTATTAAGGCTTAAGACAACACCAATACATCCTATAGATACATAGATAGGTGGGGATAGGGATTGAGGAGGGACTAGAAGCTAGAGGAGCCTAGAATCCCATCCTGGCTTCCCCTGGCAGTAAATCCCACCTATCAAGGTGTACTGATTCTTTTCATACATGCAGCGTACCCAGCCTGCCACACCCCAGAGGCACATAAGACAAGCCTTTTAAAGAGTTCATTCCCCATTTTGTGCAGGGAGTTTTGAACAAACCTGTCTTGGGGAAGATTCAGTGATTTCAGACCAGGGTCAAATGCATATGTTTCTCCTGGTTTTCTTTGAACAGAGGATGACCTGTGGCAAAGCCCCCTGACCATGGAAGACCTGATCTGCTATAGTTTCCAGGTGGCCCGAGGGATGGAGTTCCTGGCTTCAAGAAAGGTGAGGAAGGAGTGGGAGCCTTGCCCATACAACCCTTCCGAAGGAGGCTGGCTGGCTCCTGAAAAGCATTTGGGATTCTCTGAGCAAACAGACAAACAGACAAAAGAAAACAAGAATGATGACAACCAGCACTTCCATCTTGTGGGCAAACCCCACTTGACATCATTTCAACCCCCAAGTCAGCCTTGTGGCTGCCAGCCATCAGCCCAGCCCAGCACAACCAGTATCACATTGCCTGAACCCATGACCTTCTGCAATAGCATCATTAGTAAACTATAACCATGTGATACATTATACACTGAACTCTACTAAAATATTAGAAAGTCCATCTATTGTATTTCTTGTTCTTTTTATCTTCTGTTTATAACAGTGTTTCCACAGAACTGTCCCTCTCCCACCAGTCTCAACAATTTTTGTCCTAATGTCACAGAATAAGCTTTTCTATATGAGGAAGAAGAGGACAAGAGGCTTTTACAAGTTGGAAATTGGTTTGGTCGCTTTGGCCCATAAGTGTTGGGAAGACACTTAATGGACTCAGATAGTTGTTGTATGGGCTCCCAAACATAAAAATCCCCTGAGTTCTGTCTGCCAGCTTCCTTTGGGGCCTGCCAGCTGCCAGCAGGAAGATTTCATTGGCCAAGGAATCCATCTGATCTCTCACTCTCTTCTTTCCCCAGTGCATTCACAGAGACCTGGCTGCTCGGAACATCTTGTTGTCAGAGAACAACGTGGTGAAGATCTGTGACTTTGGACTGGCCCGGGACATCTACAAAGACCCTGATTATGTCAGGAAGGGCAGTGTGAGTGTGACACTTGAGTGCCAACATAGCCAGAGATAACAAAAACCGGAGGGTACCCAAAAGTTGGAAATGCATGAAGGGAAGGCATGATCCACCTAGAGAGCAAAACTACGAGAAGGCTGGGTCGCATCTCACCTTCTCTGTACCTGGCCAGGAGTACTGCCATGGAAAAGGAGCCATCCTATTGACGGTGTGAGCAATAGAGACCCTGGGAGTAAAGGAGGAAACATGGAAGAAGCTATATAGGTTCACTATACAGTTAGGCTGGTTTTCAACTAGAATCAATCAACAAGTGTTTAGTAAGTGCCTACCATTTGCCAGGTTCAGTGCTAGGCACTAAAGACACAAAATCCAACATGAAACAGTTTCTGCTCTCTGCTCTCTTAAAGGGGCCTGGTCTAAAGGCAGTGTTGGGTAGGGAGGAGATATTTTTATAGATCTTAACACTCTGTATAAACTTTTTTTGCTCTTTTGAGCTATTCTGGCCTCTGTTTTATTCCCAATTATCAATGATTCCTCCCTGCTCCAAAAATATGCCTTCTGCTGACCAGAAGGGGAAGGGTCCCTCTCACCTGAGTTCTCTGGCTGGGCCATCTGCCATACCACGATGCTGGGTGCCACTCTGTAAGGGCCAACCTTCCAGTGTTATTGTGGGTCCCAGCCAGGAGGAGAGAGATGAATGGATTTGGGAACGGAGGGCAGCACAAGGCACAGATGGTGTATCATGGCAAAGTTTATTTCATTACAGCTAGTATTTTATAGGGCAATGTTACATGAGCTAGGGGATTAAGTAATCTTTTTACATGGACAACGGTTAGTAATGATCTACAATCTCAGTACAATGACTTAGTTTACCTCACCAAAGCTTAGACAGAGTTTTCTATAGGCTGATAAATCAGTATGTCGGTGTGTAACCATCTAACCCAGATTCCTGCATCAGTAGTTTTTTGGAAGAACGTTCAGTTTCTGAAGAAAGGAGGGGTTTGTGGGCTCATGTGACGCCTGGGCTATGTGTTTGACTGTATCTAAGTTCTGGCTGTGATTTTACTGAGGCTCACTTTCACTACTAGGGGCTATAAGAAAATTAACTTAGTATGACTGCACTCTAGAGTTCATGGAGAGAAGTGAGAAGTAATAAACTTGAAAAGGTAGGAGAGGGCCATGAAGACTTTTAAATGCCAAACAGAGGGGTTTACATATATATATATATATATATATATATATTTTTTTTTTTTTTTTAACCCTTGCCTTCTGTCTTGGAATCAATGCTGTGTATTGGTTCCAAGGCAGAAGAGTGTTAAGGGCTAGGCAATGGGGGTTAAGTGACTTGCCCAGGGTCACACAGCTGGGAAGTGTCTGAGGCCAGATTTGAATGCAGGACCTCCCATCTCTAGGCCTGACTCTCAATCCATTCAGCTACCCAGCCGCCCCAGAGGAGTTTGATCCTAGTGACAATAGAATTTATGAAGGTCAGAGAAGAGAGAAGATAGGGGCAACATGATCAGACCTGTGCATTATTAGGTAAATAATTTGGACAGTTATGTGGTGGGATGGGACAGCCAGGTAGGAAAGATGATAGAACACGTGGAGTCAGGAAGAATCCTTTTCTGAATTCAAACCTGGCCTCAGATACTTCCTGCTGTATGACCCTGGGCAAGTCACTTCACTCTATTTGCCTCCATTTCCTCATCTGTAAAATGAGCAGGAGAAGGAAATAGCAAACTGCTTCAGTATCTTTGCCAAGAAAACCCCAAATGAGGTCACAAAGAGTCAGACAAGACTGAACAACAAAATCAGCGATGTGGTGGAATGGAGAAGGGAGAGTCTTGAGAGAGGGAGGACAATTGAAAGGTTTTTATAGCCAAGAAGAGAAGTGATGAGGGATCAGAACTAGAATGGTAGTTCTGTGGAGAGAGAGAGATGGTGACATATTGAGAGATATAGAGAACATCCAGTCAGAGGAGATTGAAGTTTACAGCAGCCCAGCCTGCTTAAAGGGTCATCTCTTTATATCATAGGCCCGGCTCCCTCTAAAGTGGATGGCACCAGAAAGCATCTTTGATAAGGTCTATACCACCCAAAGTGATGTCTGGTCCTTTGGAGTCTTGCTCTGGGAGATCTTTTCCTTGGGTAAGTATTAAAGGCAGAGTAAAGGTTCAAAGCCCCAAAGGAAGAGGCCAAGAGACAGAGATAACCTTAAACTAAATCTTATTCACTCAGACTACCTTGTGTGGACTATGTGGCCACAGGCCTGAGCCTTTAATAATAATAACTAGCATTTCGAGGGGGCTTTAAGATTTACAAAGGTTATCTCACTTGAGCCTCACAACAACCCTGAGAGACAAGCACTATTACTATTATAAGAGACCCAGAGTGAACTTATGGCAAATTTAACCTCATTAATTCAAATGTGAAATGTGTGTGGCCCTTCTTCCTTTGTTGAGGGGACATGGAAAGTAGCATGTTAGATGTATAAAAAACCCCATAGAACACCTATTGCAACATCTTCATTTTAGAGAGGAAAAAACAATGGCCAAGAGAGGAAAAACAATTGGCCCAATCTCTTATAGCATGTTAGTGGAAACTGAGTCATATGTGGTAGAGTTGAAAAAGCACTGTGAGCTTTGAAAAATCACTTTACTGATTTCTCTGAGCCTCAATTTTTTCTTCTATAAAATGTGAGGTTTCGGGGGCAGCTAGGTGGCACAATGGATAAAGTACCAGGCCGGGAGGACCTGGGTTCAAATCTGACCTCAGATACTTCCTAGTGGTGTAACCCTGGGCAAGTCACTTAAGCTTGTTTGCCTAGTCTTGCCCTTCTGTTTTAGAGCTATTACTAAGACAGAAAGTAAGTGGTTCAAAAAAAATGAGGGGTTTGGATGAACTAGATGCCACTAAGGTTTCTTGTAGCTTTAAAGCTATGATCCTACTATCCTGCCAATTATAAAATCTGTGACCTTATAACTATAACCCAAGTCTCAGCCCAGCCCTTTTCCCCTGTATTACAGTCAGGACAAACTTATAGAATTATTGGAAGGCAACATGACAAAGTATAGATCATTTGGTATTTGAAGCCAAAGTTTAAGCAGCATTTGAATCCTACACTCTGCCACCTACACCCTAGAGTAGTAAGGCAAGAAACTTAACATCTGTGGGCTTCAGGTTCCTCAAATGTAAAATGAGGAAGTTGGACCAGACAACCTCTAAAGTCTCTTCCATCCCTAAATCTAGCAGTCTGTGATTAACAAGGTTACAAGGGATACCTTTAAGTACTTGAGCCATCAGACTACCTTCATATATGGCCAAGCTTTCATCTGTATAAAATTAGTGCTGTTGTAGCAATAAAGCAGCCTCCTGATTAGAGCATTTCCCCAAAGGCCTCTCAAGGTCACAGTTTGAATGAATGAACTTTGGCAGCCTGGTCTGAAACCATCAGGAAAGGCAGAAATTGTGGACTGTGTTTTCAGAATGCATGACAGCTCAGACTTCTCTGACCCATCCTTTGCTAATCCAAGTTAGTGGAGTGAATCTGGGTTCTCTTGGGGCCTCAGAGCTGCTTGGGAGGCAGAAGCCCCATAGTGTGGTGGGAGGAGTTCTGATGGCAGGGAGGATGGGGGGGGGGCAATAAGCCCCACAGATGGGGAGAGGAAAAGAAAACTACCTAATGCACAGTGACGTGGAGAGAAACCTTCCAGGATTTTCTTGTGTTTTGACTACTTTTCCCATTCCCAACCACCTTTGTGTGTGGCCACCTAGGGGCTTCTCCCTACCCTGGTGTGCAGATCAATGAAGAATTCTGCCAAAGGCTTAAGGATGGCACACGGATGAGAGCTCCAGAGTATGCCACAGCGGAAATGTGAGTTTCCCCCCTCCGCCCCAAGGCTTATCCCCTTCCTTCTGTTTAGCCACAATACTGAAACAAGGGAAAGAGACTTGGGAAAAATGTATCTGGTTTCCCTTTGACAGCCGCCACATCATGCTGAGTTGCTGGTCAGGAGACCCCAAGGAGAGGCCAGCGTTCTCTGACCTGGTAGAGATTCTGGGAGACCTGCTGCAGGAAAATGTTCAGCAGGTGAATCCATGTTTTCCTCCATACCAGGATCTGCAGGGGCCTGCCTGCTTTCTGAAATTAATCCTGTTTTTACCAAATACATGTTACTTCTTTCCACTTTCTCAGAGGGAAGAAGAGCCTGTGCTCCTTTAGTCTGTCACGGTGTGGGTGTGCATGTTGTTAGGAATGCATGAACTCAGTGATGGATCAATGGATGTGTGTTTTACATAGACTCACAGAAGCATGTTTGTACACATACTGGTGTGAATATACTTGCTGATCAGTGTGTGTGCATGTGCATTTGTTATGTAAGTGGCTGAGTATATATGTAGGTCATTGTATAAATTGTGTAGATGTGTTCATGTATAGAGATGAATGTGGAGAGATTGCCTGTAGAGAGATTGCCAGTCTTTTCCTCCTCCTCCTCCTCCTCCTTCTCCTTGTCCTTGTCCTCCTCCTCCTCCTTCTCCTCCTCCTCCTCCTCCTTCTCCTCCTCCTTCTCCTTCTCCTTCTCCTTCTCCTTCTCTTTCTCCTCCTTCTCCTTCTCCTTCTCCTTCTCCTTCTCCTTCTCCTTCTCCTCCTTCTCCTCCTCCTCCTCCTTCTCCTCCTTCTCCTCCTCCTTCTCCATGTCCTTGTCCTCCTCCTTCTCCTTCTCCTCCTTCTCCTTCTCCTTCTCCTCCTCCTCCTTCTCCTCCTCCTCCTTCTCCTTCTCCTCCTCCTTCTCCTCCTCCTTCTCCTTCTCCTTCTCCTTCTCCTTATCCTCCTTCTCCTTCTCCTTCTCCTTCTCCTTCTCCTCCTCCTCCTCCTTCTCCTTCTCCTCCTCCTCCTTCTCCTTCTTCTCCTCCTCCTCCTCCTTCTCCTTCTCCTTCTCCTTCTCCTCCTCCTCCTTCTCCTCCTTCTCCTCCTCCTTCTCCTTCTCCTTCTCCTCCTCCTTCTCCTCCTCCTCCTCCTTCTCCTCCTCCTCCTCCTTCCCCTCCTTCTCCTCCTTCTCCTCCTTCTCCTCCTCCTCCTACTTCTCCTCCTTCTCCTCCTCCTCCTCCTCCTCCTTCTCCTCCTCCTCCTCCTCCTTCCCCTCCTTCTCCTCCTTCTCCTCCTCTTCCTCCTCCTCCTTCTCCTTCTCCTTCTTCACTTTTCCTTTTCTCCCCCTTTCCTGATGCCTGCTATCTGTCCCTCAGCTCATCAGTTTAAATAGCCTTAACATTTGCTTCCGCTCTGGTACTAAATAGTCAAAAGGTTTCATTCCAGAAATTAATCAACAAGTATTTCTGGAGCAGCTAGGTGGCACAGTGGATAGAGAACCAGGCCTGGAGTGGGGAGGACCAAGGTTCAATCTGGCCTCAGAAATGTCTTAGCCATTTGCCTAACCCTTGCCCTTCCCTTACACTTGTTATTAGGACAGAAAGTAAGTGTTAACAACAACAACACAAGTATTTATTAAGTGCCTGCTCTGTGCCAGGCACTGTGCTAGGGGTTATAAAGACCAAAATGAAATGGTCCCTGAAATTGTGCTGCCACTGAAAGGGACTGGATAATTAGACCAAAAACAGAGAGGAGGCAAGTAAGAGGTTTCAGGAGCTCCCAGGCTCTGAGATAGCCCTGGACTAGCTAACTTCTTGGGGGCCCTTCCATAGCACTGGCCTAGGACTTCCATTTGCAGGCCTGAAGATAGTACCTTGACATAACTCTATCTATATTTTCCTTTCAGGAGGGAAAAGACTACATTCCCCTGAACGACTCACAGAGCTCAGAGGATGATGGCTTCTCTCAGGGGCCTTCTACTACCCATCACAACTTGGATGCAGAAGAATATGACCTGAGACTCCACTGCCATAGTTTAGCAGCAAGGTCACTGCTTTTTCTAGGGATAAGGGGGTAGGATGGGGTGATGGGACAACATTCTAAAAATAGGCACCTTATGTTTAACAAAACCCCAGAGAATGACGGCACAACTTCTTGAGCTTTTAAATGCTTTGAATGCTTCTAACACCATGAGTATAAAGGAACATTTGGAGTTTGGGCATTATTTTTTATTTTTTGCTCACTGAAGCCCCATAAAAACAACAATTGGGCAAATTCCTACTGCTAGGGCAGTGAGGTGGCTCAGTGGATAGAGAGCCAGTTCTGGAAATGGGAAGCCCTGGGTTCAAATTTGGCCTTAGACACTTCCTCACTGTGCGATCTGGGACAAAGCACTTAACCCCCATTGCCTAGCCTTTACTGTTCTACCTTGAAACTGATACTTGTATTGATTCTAAGAGAGAAAGTAAAGGTTTAAAAATAAAAGTTCCTACTATGTACAGGGCATTGTGTTAAACACAGGGCTTTGGAGACAGTGAATCCAGGTTAGAATCCTACCTATGCCACTTGATATCTCCATAACCTTGGGCAAGTCACACAAAGTCTGAGAGTCAGAAGAGGCCTCAGAGACCATCTAACTCAGCTCATGCTTGAATAAGATCCCCCTTGAAAACTTTCTCAAGAAATTTTCATCTTCATCTATAAAATGAAGTTGATGGACTATTTGACCTCTAAGGTACATTCCATTTTTAACATCCCACCTAAGCTCAACATCATCTCCAAGTCCAGCAAAAACATCAACATCCATCTTTTACCCTTCAATCCTCCTGCCTGCCAACACAGTGAAAACAATTTGTTTGCTTAAGAAAGGAGGATCAGGGGGCAGCTAGGTGACTTAGTAGATTGAAGTCTGGCCTAGAAACAGGAGGTCCTGCGTTCAAATCTGACCTCAGACATGTCCTAGCTGGGTGCCCTTGAGCAAGTCACTTAACCCACATTGCTTAGCCCCTATTGCTATCCTGCCTTAGAACCAATACACAGGAAAGAAAGAAAGAAAGAAAGAAAGAAAGAAAGAAAGAAAGAAAGAAAGAAAGAAAGAAAGAAAGAAAGAAAGAAAGAAAGAAAGAAAGAAAGAAAGAAAGAAAGAAAGAAAGAAAGAAAGAAAGAAAGAAAGAAAGAAAGAAAGAAAGAAAGAAAGAAAGAAAGAAAGAAAGAAAGAAAGAGAGAGAGAGAAAGAGAGAGAGAAAGAGAGAGAGAAAGAGAGAGAGAAAGAGAGAAAGAGAGAGAGAGAGAGAGAGAGAGAGAGAGAGAGAGAGAGAGAGAGAGAGAGAAGAAAGGAGAAGCTGAGCTAGCTCTGCTTTCCACTTTGAAGATAGAAAAGTATCCCCAAGGAAGGTATTCCCCTATTATTCCTCTCTGAAGTGCTGGCCGCCTTGTCCTTCCTCAGTTCTACAACTCCTTAGCTGCCAGGGGCTTACCCACAGATGGGTAAGAAACAAAATGGGAGCTTTTAGGAGTTCACTTAGTATTGTGGTCAACTTGAATTTCGCAATAGCTTCTTTAGTCCAAAAGAATGTATTTTGGTTTTAAACAGATACTATAACTGTGTATCATTTCCGAGTTGTTTGACTGGAGGGAATCAAATCAGGTGTCCATCCAGAGTAAAAACCTTTGAAGAATTTCCAATGACTCACACATCATCTAAAGCACATCCGGTAAGTGAAGGAAAGAGGGGCAAGGGAGGAGAAACTGGGCTTTAGATTTATGAAAGGCCAGGAAATGGTGAGTTGAGAATGAGATAAGGTCTTTCCCGGCAGACAAGTGTCAAAGAATTTGGAAATAAAGATTTAAGTCCCAAACTGTAGTAAGGAAATAGCACTGCCAGCAGAGTTCCCAGATCTGCTATACGGAGTGATTTTTAGTTACAAAAGACCCCCACACCCTCCTGCGGGAAAGGTCAGAGATTGCAAGGTCAATACCACCGACTCTGTCATGGGCTCTCTGGAGTACTCCTAATCCCCCAGACTGAGCCCCAAATGAAGCATCCCTCTGGAAACCACAGTCTTTCAAGCTATCCCTTCCTATCTCTTCCACTTCCCTTTCTGCAGAAAGGGTATCTCATGCTGGCACAGTAATGGAGTCCACTAGTCACTAAGTACACTAATCTCTATTTCTAAGGACGCTTTTAGTTCAAATGATCATCCCAGACACTCCCAGGATGGAGTCTAATGGCTCATTCAAATCAGAATTCAGTCATGGAAAGCCATTTCCTTCTACCATGATAAATTACATCCCTAGACTAACAGCCTTCTTAAAGTAGGAGGTAAGGGGGGCAGGAAAGCATTTCTTTGTTAACAAATAAGAGCAACAGAAAAAAAACAGAGGAAGACAAAGACTAGGTGGCCCAAGCCTTGGCGTCAGAAGACCTGGGTTAGAGTCCTCTAATGCTTATTAGCTAGGGACAAGTCATTTCCTCTGTAAAATGGAGAGATAATATATGTACTACTTTATTTGTGGAGTGATGGTGAGGAAAGAAATGTGGGCTCATATGACAGAAAATATCTCTGGCTGTCTCAGAAAAAGCCTTTGTTTGGCTACATTTCAGGATGACTCTGAAGTCTCTGAATAGCTTCTTTCCTTGTGTTACCACCATGCCATCCTGGAATCTGGTATTTGGTAGAGCTTTCAAGTCAAGTTAATAGACATTTATGAAATGCTTGCAATGAGCCAGGCACTCTGCTACGTTTTGGGGAAACAAAGAAAGGTAAAAGCCTCTGCTCTCAAAGAGTTCATGGTCTAGCAGGAGAAACAGCACTCAAACAGCTATCTACAAACAATCTATAGATTATTGGGATCTATAGGTAATTTGGGATCAAACTCAGGGGAGGGAGGGAAGGCACTAGCTTTAAGAAGGATCAGGAAAGCCTTCCTGTAGAAGGTGAGACTTTAGTTGAGATGTGAAGGACCCTGGGGAAACCAAGGAGCAGAGATGAAGAAGAGTGTCCAAGGCCTACAGGACAGTCAGAGAAAATGGCCCAAGTTGGGAGGTGTAGTGTTTTGTGTGAGAAATAGCAAGAAGACTAGAGACTTTCAGTCATAGTGTTCATGTATTATTTGGTATAGGGAGAGTAGAAAGGTAGAAGAGGGCTAGTTATGAAGGGCTGTAAGAACCATATAGGATATTTTATATTTGATACTGGAGAGAGACTTCAGGCAGGAAGACCAACCAACAGGCTACTACAATAGTCCAAAAAAGGAAGGAAGGAAGGAAGGAAGGAAGGAAGGAAGGAAGGAAGGAAGGAAGGAAGGAAGGAAGGAAGGAAGGAAGGAAGGAAGGAAGGAAGGAAGGAAGGAAGGAAGGAAGGAAGGAAGGAAGGAAGGAAGGAAGGAAGGAAGGAAGGAAGAAGGGAAGGAGGGAAGGAGGGAGGGAAGGAGGGAGGGAGGGAGGAAGGGAGGGAGAGGAAGAAGGAGAAGGAGAAGGAGGGAGGAAACACCATTCATTAAGTACTAACTAGACACAAAGCATGTGCTAAGTGATGAGGATACAAATAGAAATGCAAGTCAAACTTTGCTCTGCTCTCTCACTTTCTAATAAGGGGAAGATAACACAGCTGCAAGTCATATGGAATGCATTTTTGTGCCATTTACATTGATTATGCATTTTTGTGCCATTTACATTGATTAAAACTGTTTCCATCTCAGATTGTCATTTGACGGTGCCCAATGATTTTTGTCTTTCTCTGTCTCTTAGCACAGTGATTATTTAGTACTTAATCTTGCATGCTGACTGATTGACTGATGGATCTAAAGAGTAGAACGAACACTATCTTGGGAGCGAAAGGCCCCTGAGTTTAGATATCCCCTCTGATACCTACTATCCCTGTTTTTGACCTTGGGAAAATCACTACAATTCCTTGGGCCTCAGTTTCTCCCATCTGTTAAAATGAAAGAATTAGACTACATAGTCTCTGAGGCTCCTCTAGCAGTAGATCTCTGATTCCCTGATCCTCTCATGAATTGGACATTCCTTGCCTGTCTTCCCCACTTGTATTTCCATGTAGAGTTGCTGAGGAGACAAAGCAAAGCCTATAAGAAGGATGATGCTTACTTCTTTTTCTGTAGGAAAATCAAACTGATAGTGGAATGGTCTTGGCCTCTGAAGAATTTGAAAGGATAGAAAACAGACACAGAAAAGAAGGTGGATTCAGGTAACTGCAATTCGCCAGTCCCAAATGAATTCTTCTTTGTCTTTATTATAGTTTGAGCTATGGAGGTTCCCCTCTCACTGAACATGGTGGGAGCAGGGGGGGGCTCTCCAACTGCATAAAGATAATAATTCGACTCAACTCAACAAATTTCTTAAAATTAAGTTTTAGTCCCTTCATCATGGTCACCCTCCACTGGGCATGTCAGATCCTCCCTTGTGACAAAGGAAAAGTTAACAAAAGCATCTTCTCCAGGTCTCCAATGTTTTATGCTAATAGTCCCTCTTTCTGACATAGTAGAGAAGATATGTTTCACTGTAGCCAAGAGCACCATTATTTTTTTCCATTACTCAGATAGACTTATAGATCTGTAATGTAGGCAATGTTATGCTTGAAAAGACAAACACACAGGAAAAGAGACACTTATCTGGCTGTGTGATGCTGGACATATCACTTAACTTCTCTGGGCCTCAGCTTCTTCATTGATAAGATGAAGCCTTTGGATATGATGGCCTTTAAGATCTCTTCTACGGGGCAGCTGGGTAGCTCAGTGGATTGAGAGCTAGGCCTAGAGACGGGTGGTCCTGAGTTCAAATGTGGCCTCAGACACTTGCCAGCTGTGTGACCCTGGGCAAGTCACTTGACCCCCATTGCCTAGCCCTTACCACTCTTCTGCCTTGGAGCCAATACACAGTATTAACTCCAAGATGGAAGGTAAGGGTTTAAAAAAAAAAAAGATCTTTTCTAGCTCTAAGATTCTGTGAAACAACACATTCAATGATGGTGACTGTGCAAATAGAGCAGGAGAACAAAAAGGGGAAATGGTGCTTGGCACATAGAATGACCAAGCTTGGCAGAGGTGGGGGACTATGGCTGTGAAACATTACATGTACTGTCAGATCCAGTTGATGTATGGTGAACTTTTTTCTCCTTTTCTCTTTTATTCTTTATTACAAGGGAAGACCCTGGGTAAGTGATCAGGGAGGGAAATAATGAGAAATGAAAGTAAACATAAGATATCAATCAGTACCTCTTAAAGAGCTTCCATGTTTAAAATAATAATCTTCTACTGCATGATAAATATGGAAATGTTTTGTATGCTAGCACAAATACCACCAATATTGCATTACTTACCATCTTAGGGAGGGGGTAGGAGAAAGAAGGAGGGAGAGAAGATGGACAACAAATCCTGGAGCAGCTAACTAGTTCGGTAGATAGAAAGCCTGGAAAAGGAGATTTGGAGTTCAGATTTGACACTTCCCAGCTGTGTGACCCTGGGCAAGTCACTTAGCCCCAAAGTCCTAGTCCTTACTGCTCTTTTGTCTTGGAACCACTATTTAGTATCAATTCTAAGATAGAAGGTAAGCGTTTCTTGATAAAACATTACAGGGGAGGTGAGGGAGACACTGAGATAAACAGGCTGAGGAGCTAGGCTATTTTCCTCCATGTGGGAGGAAGCCACTGAAGAGTTTGGGAGTTCTTTTGAGCATATTTTCAAGTGATTTGATCACAGTTAAACTGGCAGCTATGCAGAATGGATTGGAAAAGCAAGACTAGCACCAAAGAGACTCATTTCCTGCTGAACGGCATGTCCGGCCCTTCTCTTCAAGGGCAGAGTCTTCCCTTTAGTGTCCGACCCTTTGAGCCCAAGCAACTAGGTGAGTCTGAAGCAATGGGCAAATCCTAAGCCCTTCTTCCCTCTCTCTTTCTCTTGCAGCTGTAAAGGCTCAGGCAGAAACACGGATCAGACAAGGGAGCGATCAGACCTGAGAGGCAGATGCCGGCCATCCTACCAGACAGCAGCAGCTGGTCAGACGTTTTATAACAGTGAATATGGGGAACTGTCAGAACCCTCTGAGGATGGCAGCTCTACCCCTCCAGGAGAGGCAGCCAGTCCCCCAGTTCTCCATGCCTCCTTCTTCTCAGATCAGTATTAAAGAAGTGACCGACCACAGACACTTGGGAGTCTGCTGGAGGGATGAGGAAGGCAATGGCAGTGGAGGGAGGGGCAATGCTTAAGACTGAACTATTTCCCCATCTCACAGAAGAGAGAGGAGTCTTTGGAGGCAGTTTGGGGAAAGATCTAATAGTTGCCAAACTTTTGTCTTGAAGTTCTTCCTGATGGACTGTTTCCTTGGATTTTTCGATTACTCTTCTTTGGGAGACATTTTTACTCAGCAAAACTCTCCATGCCAGCAGCACTAACACTTCACGTCCACAGCCTGAACAGAAACCACAGTGTCTGAGCGGAAAAGGAAGACCAGGGACCTTCCTGGGCCCCAGGAAAACAAACCAACCCTTTAGAAACTCACCAGCACCTTCTCCATCACAACACTCTTTTGTATATGACCCAGGATGCTTCTCTTGAGGAGATACCGCCTTACACTAGACATGGATGCCTTCGTTGCTATCCTAAAATGGCAAACTTGGAATTTTTATGATTTGAAGAAGAAAAAGACCTTTGTTCTCTGTTCTCCCTGTAATTCAGATATCACAAATGGCCATCCCATACCACATAGACAGTCATCTTGGCAGTGACAAATCTTATTAAAGATAGCTAATTTGAGACTGCATTAACTTAACATGAATGTTTGCTGGAATAAAAACAGATTCTATCCATGGAGATGGAATTCTGCATACGCAAAGTTAGGGATAGTTTTAACCACATCCAAGAGCTTCCTTGCAATTCACTTCAGAGTAGAAATGGAGCCTGGAAAAGAAAAACTGAATTCAGAAGCTAATGTAACTCAGAAACAAAACATCAAATACCAACACAACAGGAAATTCTCTAACAAAGAGATTTCTATGTCCCAACTCACTTAAAGAAAAAAAAATTTTTTTTTCGTTATCCTGGGTGTATCAAAATTTCAATACAGCAAAAGACTCCAGAAAGAGTTTGTCGTGACAGAATCTCTCCTAGCAGTCAGGATAAGAACTTCTCAAAGCTATCCCTCACTCTCAGAGACCCTAACCAAGCTTCTGGCTTCATTTCTGATGGACGGCTTGAGCTCCATCCAGTATAGTGTTCAGAAAGGTGATGCTGTGTGCTAGGCTCTTATGAGAAAACGCTGTCATGTGAAACCAATGAATGCTAAGACACCCAAAAGCCATCCTGAGAACTAAGACTCCTCTTCCCTGGCCCTCCCCCACCCTCACTTCATTCTTTTCTCTTCTTCCCTCCGTCTCTTTATGGACCAAGGAAACCATCACAAAATATCTTCACAGAAGCACACCAAATATTCACAGAGAGGCCTTGAGAACAAACACTCTCCGGGTTTTCTCTCATCTCGTCCAATATCACGTGGTCTTTTCTCACCTGGAATTCCAGAATATTCCTCATCAGAAGATATGCCCCTTCCCCTTCCACATTCTCCATGCCATAATGAGTGCTTGCAGGACAGGCTTCTGTGTATAGGACTAAGGGTTTTGTTATATCTGATATCCTTCCTCCAGATTATATTTTTACTTTATAATACATTGAATACATTTATTCTGAGTCTGTAACCTTCATTGTCCGTCTGTTTTCGGCATTAATTGGTGACCAGTGGATTGGCCCAACAGATCCTGTTTTTTCATCACTCTCAGGGTTTGCTGGAATAGAAACACAACTCTTCTCCATTTAGTGATCTTGATGATTTGTGTAGAAAGTGACATGAATGCATTCTTTTCCAAAGTACATATTAAAGGCAAACTCACTGCCTTTTGGTGCTGTCTCCCCTTCTCCCTGCATACACAGAAATGTCCCGGGGAGGGGGTAATCACCTTTTTACATATTTTTTGAAAGTCCTAAGCATATTTAACTAACAATACAGTATTTGACCATCATTATCAACAAAAAGCATCTACAGAGCATCTACTGTGTGCCAGGCACTGGTTATACAAACACAAAGAGCAGTCCTTGCCCTCAGAAAGCTTACTTTCTGTTGAGTGAAATAGTCTTGTACATATAAATATATAAAATACCTGGGGACGAACAAGAAAGTCGCCAAACCTGTGATTTTATCACTATGAGGACTCAGTGAGGAAATTCCCTTTTCCAATGCGGGTATATACCTACTCTGTAATTTATAGTTTTTGCAAGATAACTTGGAAATTAAGCAACTTGCCCAGGATCATATGATATATGTCAGAGATGAGTCTCCCTAACTCTGAGGCCAATTCTCAATCCAATACACAAATACATATATTTTCCAAGCTTTATGCAAAGCAAATAGTTGATAATTTTGAGCTGCAGGCTGATTGGGATTGGAAGAAGGCACTAGCAGCCAGGGAGTGAAATAAAGGATCAGGAAAGCCTTTATGATTTGAAACCAGCCTTTTGTTTTAACAAGCAGGGTTTTAACCATTCTAAATTTAGGTTTGGGTAAAATAGAAATGTCCATCTTTCGCTCAGTACAATTAGCCCTGACATGCATGTGATACTCAAATAAATAAAACTGTTCAATATACTATGCATACAAAAAGAACACTGTCTCCATACATTTCCCCACCTCTCTGCAGCCCAGGCCCCATGTCCCTTGCCTTGGATGGAATGGAGAATGCACAGAGCGGGGAGCTTTGAAGGCCAGGGTCTAGATGTAGCAGCTAATGGGCAGCCTTTTACAACTGAAATGTGTTCATTAGGCATTTATAGGCAGCCAGAAGGGGGGCACTCTGCACAGATCAAACCCAGGTACTGCCTCTGGAAGAACTGAAAGGTTTAAAGTCACCTGCATTTTTAGCATTCAGCTGACACCGGTTCTCTTTAATCTTATTTTCAATGGGAATCCCATCTGGATTTATCTCATCCTATATATCTCTACATCCTGTGTGTACCCTTCAGTACCCTGAAGCTCCTGGAAGCTGTACCAAGAAGGTGGAAGATGATTCATGCCTGTCATGAATCCCAGAGTTGTATCTTGTTCTCAAGTACTGTGTGGTATTTGCTTGGTTTCAAAGGCTCCTTCATCCATGCTAAATTAAATTCTTCTTCTCCAAAGATTGTTTGGAGTCATGGGTTACCATAAAAAAAAAAATTGCTAGAGCACCCAATTGCTAGTTATTGCTGGCCTAGTTATAGATATTTTGTTGTTGTTCAATCATTTCGGTCATGTCCAACTCTTCATGAACCTATTTGGGGCTTTCTTGTCAAAGATATTAGAGTGAGAGAACAGCTAAGTGGCTCAGTGGATTGAAAGCCAGGCCTAGAGAAAGGAACCTACCAGGAGGTCCTAGATTCAAATCTGGCCTCAGACACTTCCCAGCTGTGTGGCCCTGGGCAAGTCACTTAACCCCCATTGCCCATCCCTTACTTCTCTTCTGCCTTGGAACCAATACATAGTATTAATTCTAAGAGAGGAGGTAAGGATTTTGTTTTGTTTTGTTTTAAATAGGTATTAGAACAGTTCACCACTTCCTTCTTCAGTTCTTTTTGCAGAGGAGGAAACTGAGACAAAGTAAATTAACTTGCCCACACAGCTAAGTTCCTGAGATCAAATTTGAAATCAGAAAGATTAGTGTTTCTGACTGAGCCAGACCCTCTAACCAGTACATGACCTAGTTACCCCAGTTGCAAAAATGAAAGATAATTAAGTGGCTGTCATAGGAAGAGACGTCACAGGACTGAATTTCAATTATTGTCATGTGGGTTAGGGATGAGGCTAGTTCTGCTTGTCCCCAGAAGAGAGAACAAGAAACAAACAAGCATTTTTTTAAATCCTTACTTCCCATCTTGGAGTCAATACTATGTTTTATATGATTATTCTCTTACAACAATGACTAATATGAAAGTATGTTTTGCATGATAATACACCCAGAACCCAGGTCAAATTGCTTACCATGTCCAGGAGAAGGTAGGGAAAAGAGGAAGAGAAACAATTTGGATCTTATAATGTTGGGAAACATACATAGAAAATTGATATTACATGTAATTAGAAAAACAAAATCTTTTTAAAAAATAAAATGAAATACAAAGAAAAAAGAATCAACACTAAATATGAGTTCCAAGGCAGAAAAGTAGTAGGACTCTTCAGTTGGGGTTAAGTGTCCAGGGTCACATAACTAGGAAGTGTCTAAATCCAGATTTGAACCCAGGACTTCCCACCTCTAAGCCTGGTTTTCTATCCATTGAGCCATCTAACTGCCCTCTCATACAAATACTTATTAAGCACTTTGCTATGTGAATAGCACATGCTAAGTGCTATGGATACAAAATACAGAAGGAAAATAGTCCCTGTCCTCAAGATGCTTACTTTCTATGTTACTTTCTTACTATCTATTGGGAAGGTACAACATGCTCACAGACAAGTACATGTAGGATGGGGGAGCTGTACTAACAATGGAGGGAGTTAAGTCCTCTTGAAGGGGGGAGAAACTACTTGAATTGAGTCTAGAAGGGAGCTAAGGATTCTAAGAAATGAGGATGAAAAGAGAATGAAGAGACAAAGGTGAAGAGAAGAGAGCAATGGGAGCAGGGAGTTGCAAAGATGCAAAATTAGGAGTAATATAAGAAACAACTTCCTAACACTAAGTTCTCCCAAAGTACAGTGGCTGCCTTGAGAGGTACTAGGTTCCCCATCACTGAAGTTCTTCAAACAAAGGTCAAATGGCCCCTTGACCTGTATACCTAGAAAGCATTCTTATTCACTTCAGAATTTGACTAGATTCTTTCAATAACCATTCCAACTCAAAAATCTATGACTCTGCATCAAAGAAATTAAGGCACTCAAACTTACTTTTTAAATTAGGGTTCCCAGATTTTATGGCTGTAAGGCCAATCTGGGTATGTTTTTTTTTTCAGGGTGAGTTCCCAGGCAAAGTAAATTTTACAATGCATCTAAGTAGAAGAAAGGTGCTGTCAGATTTGGAAAGGAAATGGAGAGTTTGTCCTGTCCTAGGTACCTTTCCATTACCCATAAGGGCCAGAGTGCAGGATACCCAGGATGTGATTGGGTTACCCAAGATTACTAGGTCTTCCAAGGCATCATGCCTGTGATTCAGCAGTATAGACCTAGATCAGGGGGCTGGGGTTAGAAGCTAGAAGCTTCCAGAAGAACAACTAAACTGGTCCACAAGGTCCATTAGAGAGCCAAAGAAACCAGCCCTTCAAGGCCTTTGATTCTATGATTTCCCAGAGGGAAAAGAGTTTGCTTCAACCTTAACCTCACAGAGGAGCCTTCAAGTCTATCTCTGAGAGGAAGGCCCAGTATGATGGCCTTAGTTTCTGAATATTCATCCAAACTAGGTCCAATGCTATGGGAAATCATGAAGGAAACCATGGACTTCTAGACTTCAAAAAAGCCTTTATTATATGAACATGGGTTAACCTCCAATTCTGACACAGACCACAGATGTCTTCATGAACTGCTGTAGATAAAAACCGTGCAAAACACCATACACATTTGGTCTATCACTATCTTGGAAACTCAAGGAATTGAGCAAATATCCCTCCAATAAATTTTCTTTTTAAACCCTTACCTTTGAAGCCTCTTAGAATCATTATTGTGTATTGGTTCCCGATAAGGGCTAGGCAATGGAGATTAAGCGATTTGCCCAGAGTCACACAGATAAGAAATGTCAGGGACATTTGAACCCAGGATCTCCGGTCTATGTAGGCCAGGCTCTCAATCCACTGAGTCACCTAGATCCTCCCTGAACATTTATTTCTGACAGATATATGAAAGACAGTTGGAGACGTAAAACTGAAGGTCAGCAGAAAGATTTGGGCAGGATGATTAGATGTGAGAATCCTGGACATATAGATGGTAATTAAGTCCATGGAAGTTGATGAGATCAAGTGAAGGAGAAAGAGAGGAAAGAAAAGAAGGCCCAGAATAGAACACTACACAGAAGGCATGGATGAGAATCCAGCAGAGGAGGCTGAAAAGGAATGGTTTCCTAGGTCACAGGGGAACCAGGAGAGAATAGTATTCTGGAAACATAGAGAGAAGAGAATATCCAGAAGAGAATGATCAACAGTATCAAAGGCTGAAGAGATGTTAGGAAGAATGATGGCTGAGAAAGGCCACTATATAAATTCTTATTCCCTTTCCTCCTCTGCTTCTCTTTCTTTGATTTCATGAAGTAGGCATTCCTTCTGTAAGAGAAGTCAGTTCGTCAATAAATATTTATATAGTACCTATTATTTGCCAGGCACTGTACTAGAGATATAAAGAAAGACAAAAGCTCCTCAAGGAGCTCATAGTCTAATAGTATAGACAATGTGAAAACCAATGTGTAGGAATAAACTACATATAAGACAAATTGGAAATAATTGACAGAGAGAAGGTACTAGAATTAATGGGGATTAGGAAATCTTCCTTTAAAAGGTGGAATTTTAGTTAGAACTTGAAGGAAGCCTGGAGCCGTTCTTGAAAATGAAGAGCATTCCAGGTATGGGGAACCACCAGAGAACATGCCCTGAGTCAGGAGACAGAGTGTCTTGCTCCTACAAGAGTAAGGTTATTGTCACTGTATCCCAAAGTACAAGGCAGAACCTCAGGAGTAAGAAGCCTAGAAAGGTGGTCCAGCTTATGACCCTTTCAACAGCATCTCTGCCTGTATAGTTCTCGTTCTCCAAAGAAACTTAACAATGGAGACTTTCCCCTTATGCATTTAATATTTCCTAAATACCAGTGCAGCATGACAATTCTCTGTTTGGTATCCCTTGATCTTGCCACAAGACCAAACTCCTTTGCAAGCAATGCATGTCTTTAATGCTGCTTTGTCGGACATTCTTTATGTATCATTGGTTTGTGTCTATATCTAAAAGGGCAAATCAATTAAATTATATCATCCTCTATCAGGATCTTGCCATTTCCAACTTAGCCAAAGAGATGATGTGGGGATGATGAGAATATGGAAGGAATGAGTAATCTTGTTCAGTGTGCCTATTGGGTTTGTTCTGTACATCACTTAATAGGCAAGCAGTGTGCTTGTCTACAGGTGCTACAGTGCACAGAGCACCGGGCTTGCAGTCAGAAAGATTTATCTTCCTGAGTTCAAATCCAGCCTTAGATTCTGTAAATCTTGAAATTTCTCAGACTTGTGAATGTTAAAAATTTCCACATTGAGGAATCCTCCATTGGAACAAATTCCCTATTGGGAAACATTCCCCATTTTGATGTGATAACTCGCCAGGATCAGAAATGGGTGGACCTCTACTCCACCCGTACTTAAGAATGCTTTAGGGCAGAAAACTCCTTGCTAAACAATGAAAGTACTTGAAAACCATACTTAATAAGGCAAGGAGTTCTTTGAGCCAGGCCTGTTTTTAGAATTGATACAATGGGATGCTAGGTACCTAAAAGGGTCAGGCAAGTTTTCTCTTGATGAGATTAGTTGACTCAGCTGTGTTTTCACTGGTTCAGACTTACTGAGGAGATTAGTCAACACAGCAGCATTTTTTCTGGTTCAGACTTACTGAGGAGATTAGTCGACTTAGCAGGAATTCAGATGGGCAGTCCTTTGGGAAACGTCTACAGTGATTGGTAGATGTAAGGACTTATGGGAGGTGATATAGGAGAAAAACCCCTATATAAGAAAAAGCAGAATCTCTTGAGAAAAAAAAAATCCTTTTGGAGGATCTCTGATGAGGATCACTTGGGAAGAATCTCTTGAGAGAGGCTCTGGAGAAGGGAAGCTCTTGGAGGATAATCCCTAAGGAGGTCTCGCTGGAGCTCCTCTGAGGGGACTCTGTCCCTCTGGAGGCTCTGGAGAGAGGCCCTTTGGAACAGTCTCTGGCTGGAAGTCTCTTTAAGGAGGACTCTGGCTAGAACTCTCTCTGGTGAAGTCAGCTGAGATGGAGCTGGCCTGGTGTCACTAGAATCCTTGCTTAGACAGACCTTGTGGTGAGTGTTAAAAGACTGACTGACTGATCTCTCTCTCTTAAGACTCAGGTCTAGGCCATGTTGGCTTAAGGCCCTTCATACTTATTTCCTTTTTCTCTCTTTTCTTTAATTCTACGTTTGTATTAACTAAAATCTCTATAAAACCCAGTTGACTTGGGTATTTGAATAATTGAGAATATTTCCCTGGCGACCACATTATATTTGATTTAAAAACCAAGACACTGTAGTGAAACATATTTTCTGCGGTCAATTTACTCACCCTCTCTTATATCTATCACAATTTATATCTTCCACCATTTTAACTCACTACAGTTTACAACATCACTCTTTTAACTGTTACAGTTTTAAGGCCTTCAACCATTTTAAATCTAACAATTCTTAATAGCTGTGTGACTCTATTTGCCTCAATTTCCTCATCTGTAAAACAAACTGGAAAAGTAAATGACAAAATCACTCTGGCACCTTTACCAAGAAAACTCAAAATGGGGTCACAGAGAGTCAGACTTGACTGAAATGTCTCAACAACATTTGACCACCTGCTATAGAATAGAAACTGTCCTGGACTCTGAGAGTACAAGATAAAAATGAAACATTTCTTGCCCTCAAAGAACTTCCATTTTATCAGGGGAGGCAGAACATACATAGGTAAGTAAATGTGAAATAAATATAATGTTGTTTGGAGAAGGTGGAGGAAGAGGAGGCACTGGCAACTGGGAGGATGGGGAAGTCTTAATGTCAAAGGTGCCTGCTGGCTGCAGCTGATCTTTGAAGGAAAGCGACTGAGAGGCAGAGATGAGGAGGAAGGGCATGAGTCAAAGGCATTCAATTCCTGTTTGATGGTGATCAGACCCACCCAGGGTGGACCTGTGATAGGCTCAATAAGATAAATAGGCTGTTTGATGTTTGTTTAAAGCTCAGATCTTTTAGCAAATCCAAAAAAACTTCCAACTTCCTTTCCTTTGGATTTTGGATTTGTGTAACTCAATAAAGTGATCCTTCCTGCTGTCTGTCCAATCCAATTGAAATTAAATTAAATTAAAACTTTGCAGCCACTTAGCTAAACTCAACTGCCAGATTCAACCACTCAGAAAATGACAATAACAATAACAAAACCTCGTTGCTACACTTTTTTAAATGTCAGGTACAAAATATGAAAACCCATTTCTTTTCCCTTATTCAGGTTATCCTTCTTCAGAATGCCTTCCCTTGTCCTCTCAGCCTAACTAAACCTTAGTTATTCGTTCTTCAGAACCCAGTTTTGGAGTAATTTCTTTCATGAAGCCTTCCCAGACTATTCCAGCCATTGCAGAGCTCCCCTTTTCTGATCTCAAAAAGTAATCAGAAATTAACTCATGGGTGCAGCTGGGTAGTTCAGTGGATTGAGAGTTAGGCCTAGAGACAGGAGGCCTTTGGTTCAAATTTGGCCTCAGACACTTCCTAGCTATGTGACCCTGGGCAAGTCACTTGACCCACATTGCCTAGCCTTTGCCACTCTTCTGCCTTGGAACCAATACACAATATTGATTCTAAGATGGAAGGTAAGGGTTAAAAAAAATAGAAGCTAACTCATGCAATGTAATATATAAATATCCTTTGCTATTGTTTCATATATGACTTCTCTCCCCAACTAGACTGTGTAATCCTTGAAAGTCAGTATACGTCATAGGACCATAAATTAAGAGCTAGAGGGTGAATAGGAGGGAAAACTGAGGTCCAGATTTGACCCAGGCATCAGTGGCAAATACAGTTTTGAACTCAGGTCTCCAGACTCCAGATCCAGCCTTCTATCTATTATGCCATGGTCCATATGGCTTTCCAGTGACTTCTGGTATTAGAGTTTCATATTTATTATTATGGAGAAAAGCATATAACTTCACCTTAGGAAATTAGAGGCAGTGTGGTACAGTAGGAAGAGGGCTGTATTTGGATTTAGAGGATCTGGCTCTGCCACTTACTACCTGCGTGGCTTTAGGCAAGTCATTCAACATCTCAGGGCCACCATTCCCCATTTGCAAAATGAAGAGATTGATTGGTTATTGTCCTTCATACTGGAAGAGGACCAAAATGATGCCACTAGGTGAAGTCGTTTAAGTCTAAAATAAATTGGATTTAAGTGAGGCAGAATTGCACAAAGCTGTCAGTCTCACACTCTCTTCCAAAGTCATCCAAGCCATGTCAAGACAAAAATCAGGATGGCTGGCGATGGCCCAGAATGCACTGAATGACCTTGGCATCTTCAATATCTGACCAAGCTCTAAGCTCTCCAAAGAACCTGCTTCAACTGCCTTTATAGCGCTTGGAATAAATCATTTTTATCTACCCATTTTGACTAGAGAAGTCTTCATTGTGTCTAGGGACTCCCTAACTCATTTACGAGTTTGGGGTCTGTGGTTACCTCTACCTGATTTAGCCCATTTGAGATGGTTTAGCAGAGTGTTGCTGCTGTGCATGCTATATCTTCTTGGAGCCACAGGTAAGAGTTGAGTCTCAAGTGAACCCCAAAGGAGGGTGAGCAGCCCTGAAAATGGTTCAACAAGCCCCCCACAGATTAGAGGTGCTAGTCTTTCCTGAGGCACCTCCAGCACTAAATCCTAGATCCTAGGAACAGCCACTCCTACCCTCTGTATGATTTATTTGCCACTATCCTCCCTAACTCTTTCCTTATGATGCTATATCTAATGTATTTTTTATTTATGCTTTCTTTTAATTAACATTTCTGCTAGCCCCAATAACTATCCCCCTTCCTTATCCATATCTAAGCCCTTATGCTTTTTTTAATGCAGTTATTAGTTCCCAGTGATTAAAACACGAAAGGACCGCCTTTTGTTTGTTTCCAAGTCTATTTAAAGCCATCATTAGTGATTCATTCCTTCTTGCCTTCTTTTCCTCGGCTTATCAGAAAAGAAATTCAAACTCCCAAGTCTCCCAGGCCTGTTCTCTGCCTCCTACTTCATCACAAAGTTGCAAGCTATATACTTGGTTTTTTTAATTAAAATTATCTAAAGATGATTGTATTTCCTGTCTTTCCCAAAATTCTAAGTATCCTTGAGACAATTGTAAGGATAATAAAAATAACCAGGGATATGACAGTGACTGGGATGCTTTTTTCTAAAGGCTCCCCTGGAGGGCACTCTGGCATCAGTGGTTATTATGGTTCCTTAAGAAGGAAGAGAAGGCAGGAACCAAAGGAATAGTCTGTAGATGAAATTGTGACTCTATCATGTACAACTTGGTTTTCTTTTTAATTATATAATAAGTTCAACATGTAACTTTCAGAGCTATCCAGTTTGTCTGTGAAGGTTTTGTAAACACTTGTGACTCTCTTTTCTTTTTCTTTTCATTTTTCTTTTTTTTTCCTTTTTTTTGGTGGCAATCTCATTGCTAACCTTCCCTCTCCCCCAAGCATCCCCCCAAAAAGAATCAAAACTCCTGTAACAAAAAATGCAGAGGTAGACGAAACAAATTCTTACATTGTCTGGATCCAAAAATATATGTCTCATTCTGCACCTTGAATCCACTGTCCCTGTCTACCAAGACTACAAGTTGAAGAGAAAGTACAAACCTGCACTGATTAAGTTTTTCATCATTCAGGAATTCCCTAAACCAATGAGATTACAGGTCCAGTCACGATCGCCTACTCTCTCCTATATCTACCTCTACTGAAGTGCCCTCATCATAACCTGGATTTTTACCCTGGTTTTTTTTCATAGTTTTACTTTTTTATCTGAACTTAGAACACCTAAAATAACATTTCCATAAAATAATATAACAAAAAGAATTGTATATGAAACCATGAATTGCTATTTCATGCCACTTGCATTTTTAAGTATATAATAAATTCTATATAATACTTTCAAAATTATCCTTCTTGTCTACACTTCCTTCTGAACTTCCTTCTGTTCTCTTATATGCATTTATAAAAAGTATTTCAATAGTTCTATTTTTTAATCATTATTTTAATGCTCCTCCCCTCAATTAAAAATGATAAAGAACAGAAGGGAAGACAAAGAGAGTACAATTCTTTGTTATAGGTGCTCTAGAGACAGTTGGTTTCAAATTTTAAAAAGTTCTTACATCTATCAAACTTTATTTTTCTTCTGTTGTTTCAAAGGTGTTTGTTTACTTTGTTTCCTCTTTATATAAATTGTTCTCCTGGTTCTGCTTACTTCACTCTGCATCAGTTCATACTCCCCAGAATTTTCTGAAATTATCTCTTTCATCATATTTTTTTGGCACAATGATATTTGGTTACATTCATATGCTATGATTTATTCAGCTATTCCTCAATTGTTGAGAATCATCTTAGATTCTAATTCTTTACTTTTCTTTTTTACCCCTTTTAATCTTCCTTCTGGATCAAGAAGTTTTCTTTGTTTAGTACTATTCTCACCCTGGTATTATCTTTCCTCTTATCTACCTCCCCAACCCAGCTTTTTTCTGTCAACTTTGATACATTTCTATACCAAACTGTTTATATGTGTGTGTTCAACCTCTTTTGTCCATTTCAGAAAAGAAAGTCTCAGAATTGATTCTAAGGCAAAAGAGTAAGGAGTTTTAAAAATTGTTAGCACTATATCATCAAACAGCTTCTTCCAATTGCTCAAATTTATCTGTTTTTCTTGACTCTTGTGTCTATATTTCCAAGTTCCTACTAAATTCTGGTCTTTTCATCAGAAATGCTTAAGAGTACTTTATTCCATTAAAAATCTATTTTTTTCCCCTGTAGAATACTACTCAGATTTACAGAATAAGTTATTCTTGGCTGTGAGTCTACCTCTTTAGCCTTCTGGAATATTATATTCTAGTATCTCCTCTCATTAAAATAGATGCTATCAAGACTTATATGAATCTAACTGTGGTTCCTTGGTACTTGAAGTGTTTCTTTTCTGTACACTTGAAATATTTTTTTTCTTTGATGCTAGGGCATGGGTTTTGGCTCTAACATTCCTGGAACTTTTTCTATTGGAGTCCCTTTCATTAGATAATTGGTATATCCTCTACTTTGCCCTCTGGTTTGAATGGTTTTTAAATTATGATTTCTTAACATTTAGAGTCCATACTTTTGTTCTGATCATGGTTTTCAGGAAGTCCAACGATTGTTTTTTTTTTTTCAAGACTAGGTCCTTCTACCTTGTTGAGGCTGAAAGTATAGTGGCCAGTCACAGACCTGATCCTACTGCTGTCTACAATCTGCGCTGGTATACCTTAGGCAACTTAGAGTCTTCCTCCTCTATTCTCCCTCCCTCCTCACAAGGATTCACCATATTGGTACCAGATTTAATGTGGATACCCAACTGGCTTTAGCTCCACTAAAGCTCAGAATTTCTGAGCTCAAGGGATCCACTAATCTCAGTTTCCCCCAGTAAGGAGCAAGGATTATAGGAAGATGTCATCACTCCTAACTGATGACTTTTAAATTAACCATCCTTGATACATTTTCCAGTTCCCTTGATTTTTTATCAGATAACTTATATTTTCCTTCTATTTTTTTAACTTTTGATTTTGTTTATATTTTTGTTATCTCATAGAGTGAAATATCAGTTTACAATTGGACTCAGTTTTCAGGGAGTTGACTACTTGTTCAAAGTTTACTTCTTTCTCTTCTAAGCTATTTAGGTTTAGGTCAAAGATTATTCTGATTTGTGAGATTCATCGTACTACATCTTCATGCTCCTCTTTGGGCTCTCAGTACAGAGAACTAGGGACTTCAAAGCCCTGAGCATCTAGGCTGTTGCAGTATGAGCACTGTCACATTGTACTTGTTACTGACACTCCCTGAGACTTCCAAGTTCCTTGTTGTGGATTGCTGATAGGCCTGGGAATTTCTGACTACCCTTCAGTTTCCTGCTCACTTTAGGGTTTTCTTAGGGTAGTTCTCTACTCTCACTGCCTCTAGTCACAGAGCCTTGCAGGCTTAGATGTCTCTGGTCCATCTTTGATCACACTATCTATGCTAGGCTGGCTTTATTAGTGGTCCCCTTTACCTATCGACTTCTGTCTGACTTTCTGTGAAGTTCTGGGTTGGAAGAAGTGTCTATAGTTTCTCATTGGGTTGCCTGATTTTTATTTCATCTGGTGCAAATTTTAAGTTTTTGCTGGAGTTGGTATGTGAAAACTGGGCATTCTGCCTCTATTTAGGCAGCTGTCTTGGCTAGAGGCCTGAAAATATTAACTTAATCATTGGTTAGGGAATGACTGAATAACTTACAGCAGTGATGGCAAACCTATGGCATGGATGCCAAATATGGCATGCAGAGAGCTCTCTGTGGGCACCCGGATGCCCTCCCCACCCCTACCCCCAGAGTTCCTTACTAGAAAGGCAGAGGGGTCTTGGGTGGAGCTGCTCCCCTCTCACTCTCCACTGTGCCTGATGACATTTTTTTTACATCCTCCATCCCTCTGCCCAGCAGCCCAAGGGGAACACAAAGAGGATAAGGTGAGTGGCTCACAGGTGACAGAACTGGAGGGGAGCAGAGCACTTGAGCCACTCCCCTCCCCCTCTCTATGCTGCCTGAGGACATTCATCACTTCACCTCCTCCTCTGCCCAGCAGCCTGATGAAAGCACTTCCTCCCTTACCTGTGTGGGGTAAGGAGGGGGGGCACACCCAGCACTTACTCAGCATGTAGTCTCTGGTGGGGGCAGGCACAGCACTTGCTCTGGGGGTGAGGTGGGGATGTTGCCTGGCAGTCTGTCTCTAAAAGGTTCACCACCACTGACTTAGAGTTTATCAATACTATCTCAACAATAAAAAACCTATTTCAACAGCATAACGGAATTTAAATTATTTAAGGAAATAGGAGAAAAGATATGTGATGTAGATAGTGCTAAGTATATATTTACATGGTGGTACTCCCAAATTTTATCCACCCATGACCACCTTGTTCCCTTGTTTTTGTTCTTGTACACCAGGGGTCCCTAAATTACGGCCAGTGGACCACATGCAGTCCCCTGAAGTCATGTATCCAGCCCCCACCGCACTTCCAGAAGGGGCACCTCTTTCATTGGTGGTCAATGAGAGGAGCACTGTATGTGGCAGCACCACAAAAGTGTGGCCTCACTCATGTACAGTGCTACTTCCGGTGACATAATCCTTTGCATCATGCCTTGTTCTGAGAGTAACTGAATGAGAACGAGGCACCACGCAAAGGATTATGTGACTGTACGATAGAAGCATGGTGAGCGGCGATCTGGGGAGGGAATTCCGCACTGTGTATACTGCTGCCCAGTTAGGGTTAGGGTTAGGTTTTTATAGTCCGGCCCTCCAATAGTCTGAGGAACAGTGAACTGGCCCCCTGTGTAAAAAGTTTGGGAACCCCTGTTGTACACCATAGAATATCAAGAAATTAATTGGCTGATTGACCAGCCAACCTGGAAGAGGGGAAAGCACACATTTTGTCCATCAGTCGAGCTATTCTTGAGCCATCAGCCTAGTGATTTAGTTGATAAACAATTTTCCCCCTTGCTGCAGTTTTCCCCGCTGCTCGCCAGATGGAGCCAAAACTACATACAAATAAGCTGCTTCTCTCCCTCCTCTCCCCTACCAACACCACAGTGTTCTGGATTCTATGTCGAGCTAGACAACTTTCCGCACCACTGCCTGACAAATCCAACTCACAAACAAGTCAAGACGTCACCCGGTGATGTCACTGGTCGTCTTCAAAAACCAAAGGACAAATGACAACAACAGGAGCTAGAACAAAATGTGAAATAGCAATTTATCTCTGAACTTCCTTTTCCCACATTTGGAATCTCTTCTTTTCATTCATAACTAACTCTTCATAGAGACTGATAATTTATTATTTCCTTAAGGACTGTGTGATTTACTGGGGCACAGTAACGCTACTATACAATGCAAAATAGCAAAACCAAACTCTAAAGAGCTTTCAAATAGCAAGATACAGAAAAACCACGAGGCAGATCTAATCCTATTCTAGTTTTGCTTCTTCCCCCACCTCCTCCAGCCAGTAGAGGGGAAGGGGCAAGTTTGGGAAACTGCTAAAGTATCCTAGGCAACCACTCTGATGAAACAAAGATATGGATGTGGCTCCATCTTTATCTTACCCACTTAATAGTAATTACCTTTGTTAAGTTGGGTCACTTTTTGATTGAATTGAGAACCCAAACTTTGCCTACTAAGTTAGGAATTTCCCTAACTGTATGTCTTATCCCCTTTAAACTCAAATCCTATCTGCTCTGTTCTGCAGGCACTCTACCTGTTACCAGCTGCCTTCGGTCTACAGCACTTTGGAGTCTCTAAATGACTGCATAGCCTTGAATAAGCAGAGAAACTTGAAAGGTTAAGCCTCAAAGTTTAACTAACATGATGGAAGTTGTACCGTATGAGCCCAAATATAATACGACCCCAAATATAGTGTGATCCCAAATATTTTGAAGGGTGACCCAGAAAGAGGAAACACCCATTTTATTTTCTCCTTTTGAATAACAACTTTCTCTTAACTCTGAATAATGCCGGCACTTTAAATTCAAAGTTTTTTCAAGGTCCTGAAAACAAGTTAAAGAAGTTTTCATGCCAACAATTTTATTAAATATGTATTACTTTTATAGATACTTGTGAGAAATTACCTTCCAATATTTAATCATGTCCTCCTTCCTCTTCTTTTTCCTCATCTCCCAAAATGGAAGCATCATTTGAGTCATCACCATCACCCTCTTCTTCCCACAAAACATCATCTTCACTACCATCCATACTGTCTGATATGCAACATTTTTAAATCCAAACACAATGGACTTGGTGGAGATTTTGTCCCAAGTGGTTTTGAGTCAGTTCCCTAATACAGTGATGACAGTTTATTCTTCCGGATGAAGTAAATTCATGGTTTCCAGCCAACATCCACTCGTTATATTCTTTCCTCAAATGATCTTTAAATGACTTATTAATGACTACATCTAACACTTGTAATGATGTCATTCCTCATGGAATAACACTAGGTCCAGGCATATTTCAGCAAGTCTCTTCTTCACATTTTCAGTCAGGTGACCCTTGCACGCCTCAAGCGTTCCTCTCTGGCACAGTAATACACCCAGACGCCTACCCCAGACCACATTCAACCAGTCTAACACAAGTTCTTCATTCATCCATCCCTTTTCCTGCACATGAAACATCACTCCTGATGGTAACTTTTCCTTATGTAATGTTTTACGCCTTAAAATTGCGTAGGGGAGTCAGTTTTCCTCTGTTAGCTGTGACTGCAAGCATCATGGTCATTCTGGTTTTCTCACTTCCGACCCTTTAGTATCAACAGTGACATTTTATGGAATATCAAAATAAACAGGCATTTGGTCAGCATGTCCCATCTGCCCCCAGGAGATAGCTATACTTTTTACCTACGCTGAGACGCACAATACACAACTTATGGTTTCAAAGCTGGAAGTGCTCGAATATCCTGGGAATGCAACTTTCAGAGGTACATATTGGGGGGAGGGGGGAATGTCACACTATATTCAGGTTTTCTCAAGAGAAGGTTACCTTTGATTTTCTGGGTAGTTTATCTGTAGCAGAATTGAGAAAGAGCTCTTTGAGAGTTAGATAGTCTAATTCCTCTCAGATGAACTCAGATTTGTTTTATTAAAAAGCTTCCCAATACAACCTGTCTAATGTAGTTATTAGTTCTAAGGTCCAGAGGGTTTGCTGGTGGTCATTTAGGATATAGCAGAGCTATGAAAGGAAACCTGGTCTTCTAACTCTAAGATGTGTTCTAGAAGAGAGCCAGAATGAGTCCTAGACAGCAGCTTTGGTCCCAGATGATAACTTAGAGTAGGTGAGTGCTCTACCCATCTCCCCGGTCTTCTGACAGTTCCTCTTCTTTGCCTGGCCTCAGGCTACCTCTCCTTAGGATCCCATGGCTATCAGTTCCCTTTGAGTGAGTGAAGGAATGACATAAGAATTGATTAAGTACTTGCCATGTGCCAAGCATTAGAGCTTGGAAGAGACAACGCTTAGACAAGCCTTCAGATTCAGGGCAGGCAGAAAGTTTCTATCCCTGCCTTGAAGATCTTGGTCTTCAAATTCCAGAGTCTCTTCATTTTCCATGATCTAGGTCTCCAGCCATGCACAGGAGTAATTAAATTGAAACTTGGGAACCTCCCACACTCAACTAAATTTGACCCAGTTGCCAAACTCTTAATTACAAATCTGTGCTGGAACCAATAGAAGAAGGAAGTAGGCAGGACAGAAGGATAAAAGGAAGAAGGGAAAGGGGCCATTCCAGGGCAGCATTCAATTCCGTTGAATGCATTTTTAAAAATTAATGTTGACTATATGCAGTGCACTATGCCATTAAACAATATATTCTCCTCCTTTCCTGCATGTATACCACTACCAGGCATATACCCCTCAAAGAGGTAAAAAGAAGGGAAAGGCTCCAAGTGAAAAAATAATAAAACCCTATAGAAATCATTTTTGTTTAAGAAAAAAACTAGAAACAAGTGAGTGCCCATCAAATGGGAAACATGAACAATGTATGATATGTGTAGATAATGGACTATTATTGCATTGTTTTAAAATATTCAGAAAAACTTGGAAAGACTTGTATGAACTAATATAGAATATAATGAACAGAACCAAAAAAATAATTTAATACATGACCATTTAGTTCATATTCTGGGCTCATTTTCCCAACCTCTAGGCATGAAGTGGCCCAATAGGTAGAAAACTGAGTCTGGAATCAGGACAATCTAAATTCAAATCTGGGCTCAGATGTTTAATAGCTATGAGGCAAATCATTTAACTTCTGCCTCAGTTTCCTCAAAGGCAAAATGAGGATAATAGTAGTACATACCTATCCCACAGGGTTGTTGTGAGAATCAATTGAAATAATTTGTAAAGTACTTAGCATAGTATCTGGCATATAGCAGATGATTAATAAATGCTGATTTCTTCCCCCACCTCACTAGTAGTAGTAGTTCAGGTCCCCAGAGTTTGGCTACTTTTCCCCTAGGAAACCCTGAAGGGCTGGAATTATCGAATACTATTATTTATGAGCCCCCATCTGGTATGTTCCTCTAATACCAATAACCAGTTAATATTTTCCTCAATATAATTTGATCATTTAATATCATGTAGCTATTACATAAGGGTGTTTACTGAGAACGAATAGCAAGGACCAAAGTACAAATACATCACAAACTGGGAACTCACCTTCACTACCTTGATCTCTACAGAGGATGGAGTCACACTCAAAAAATCATAAAGATTTAATATATTCCACCACTAAGTTCTCCTCTGAGTGTGACATAACCAATTATTGAGTTGCCTCCTTGTCTACAAGACATCTCAACTGTTGGGTTGATTCACTGCTAGATTAGGTCAAACGGATGGTTCCTCAGAACTGCATCCTTACCAGATTCAATTATTGATGCTACTGTTTCCAGCTACAAGAGAGATCTTTTATAGTTCTGATCCTTCGAAACTCAGAGATTTATCCCTGCTCTATTCTATATTTACAACTCAATCAAAATCAGAAAAGAATGATGCATAATCAAGACAGAAGACAGTCACAGAGATATCATGCATTCCACTAGCACATGGTGGCTAGATGGGAGAAAGGACCCTGACCTCTTCCTCACCAGGAGGCTTATAGGACTTCTTGCCCTATAAAGAGAAAGAGACAGAGATAGGGAGAGAAGTGGGAACAGGGAGAAGGGAAGAGACAAAGAGAGAGATAGATGGGGGACAGGAGGGGAGAAAGTCAGATAAAGTCAGTAAACCAACAAGAAATAAAAAATATCTAAGCCTGTTCTGAAGCAGGTAGGAAAAGAGTCTCTCCATTGCATATTTCCAGAAACAAGCCTCCCTATTGTGGCAAAAGAATTGCTGGCTCAGGCTTCTTGCTTCCACTGTGATAAGAGAAAGATGGTGATGGGAAAGAAAATCTCATTTGGACTTCTTGCCCTCACTATAATAAGAAGAAAACACTATTGATGTTTCTATTTTAGCTTCCAGATGTTCTTAGAAGCTCAAAGGTCACAACACGTGCAGAATCAAGGCTAGGAAAGAAGACCTAGCTCCTGTTTTGACTAGCTGGCAAGTATGCTTATCTGCCCCCTAGATAACTATGTCTTCATGTTGATTTGATGGTTGGCAGCAGTAGCTAATTAACGGATCACCTGGGTAAGTTTTATCTCACTATGGATTGATAGCAGGCAGAGCATTTTACATGCCCTAAGCACTTGGCCCTCACTGACCAGTCTCATTACAACCATCTTACAACCATTGTAACCATAGTATGATGTAAGAAACAACTTTGAAAAGCTGAAGAATTCTGATCAATGCAGTGACCCATCATGACTTCAGAAGACTGATGAAGACGCATGTTTCCCACCACCTGTTGGCAAAAAAGGAGAAGTCTATAAAGGTACATTTTCATATGTGGTCAATGGGTAAACTAATTTTGCTTGACTGCTTGTTACAAGATGGCTTTTGTTTCTTAAGAGGAGAGAGCAGCAGATAGGTAGTCAAAAATAGAAAAAGGGAAAGAACATTAATGAAACTTTTCATTTAAACAATATTTAATGGATTTGGGTGATCAAGTCAAACTATGAAGTAGAATCTTAGCTTAATGAAAGTTAGAGGACCAAATGTATTTAGATCTGATCATAAGCAATTAGAAGTATAAGAAAGGAGAGACCTCTGATATTTGAGCCACCCCCCTCATTTTACAACATCAATGAAATCTTTAAAAACAAAAAAACAGATCAGAGGTTAATTCAGACATGTTCACTGATAGAGCAATGTTGCTACTATAGGGTTTAATTAAATATATGTATTATAAACTTTGGTGCTGTGGATAAAGTGCTGGGCCTGGAGGTAGAAAGATTCATCCTCCTGTATTCAAATCTGGCCTCAGATACTTACTAGCTGTGAGACCTTGGGCAAGTCACTTTAACTATTTTGTCTTTGTTTCTTCAACTGTAAAATGAGCTAGAGAAGGAAATGGCAAACCACACCAGTACCGCTGCCAAAAATACTTTAAAATGCCATGAAGAGTTGAACACAACTAAAATGACTAAACAACAACAATAGAAATTCACCATTTGATATGTCTTTTTCTGCTCTTCTTTGAATATGGAAATGTTCATGTTTGTTGTTAATAATAAAAATAAATTTAAATATAAATTATATTCCCTAACCCCTTAAAATATGATTTGTAAAAAGAATAAAAAAGTTACATTAATACCAATAATACAAATTATATATGATCCACCCTATTCTAGCCCTCTAGTCATAATTTCTATTGTAGAGGAAAATTGGTGGCACAGTGGGTATAAAGCTGTCTCCATGTTTCAGTCAAGACAGCTGAGTTCATGGAGGAATTCCATGTGAACTGGAACAACTTCCAGGAATTGATACAGAGCAAAAGGAGCAGAACCAGGAGAACATTGTACAGAGACTGATACATTGTGGCACAATCAAATGTAAAGGACTTCTCTGCTAGCAGCAATGCAATGACCCAAAACAATTCTGAGGGACTTAAGAGAAAGAAGACTATCCACATGCAGAGGAACAACTGTGGGAGTAGAAACAGAGAAAAAAAAACAGCTGCTTGATTACAGGAGTTGATGAGGATATGATTGGGGATACAGACTCTAAATGATCACCCTAGTGCAAATATCAGTAATATGGAACTAGGTCTTGATCAATGACATATGTAAAACCCAGTGGAATTGAGTGCTGGCTCAGGAGGGGCGTGGGAGGAGGAGAGGGAAAGAACATAAATCATGTAACCATGGAAAATTTTTTCTGAATCAATTAAATAAAATTCAAAATAAGTAAATAAATTAGCTTTCCTCAACAAAAAAAAGAGAAAAGAAAAAGACATCAAGGCTTAGAAAAGTTAATTGACTTGTGCAAAGTCACACACTTAATAAATCACATAGCCAGGCCAGACCCCCCCCCAAAAAAAAGTCAGCTGGGTTCAACTGAGACTCTTTATAGCTATTTTTTGAGACCTCAGGCAAGTCACTTAATCTTTATCTCAGTTTCAGCATCTCCAAAAATTCATGCCTATATCCTAGGTTTGCTATAAGGATAAAATGATATTTGTGAAGTTCTTTTCAAACCTTAGAGTGCTCTGTAAATTCTAGTAGAGGAGGAGGAGGAGGAGGAGGAGAGGGAGGAAGAAGAGGAGGAGGAGGAAGAGGAGTTAATAATAATAGGTTGTGGCAATTCCAACCATGGCCGTGTGCTGGAAGCTATCAGGCCACAATGTCTTGACAAGATCATTTGTGAACACCAAGAGGTCACAGAATGACTCTTTGGCAGGATGTACTTGCCCACTCAGCCCCTTCTGCATGTCTTCTCTCATTAACATTCCTTACTAATGAAATTGACATAATTGTTATCCTCTCCCTGTCTCAGAAAAAGTAATATAAGAACAAAATGCTTGCACACTATTTCCCCAAAATATCACCAAAAGATTAGACTCACAAAAACAAACCCAAAAGACTATTATGGGTTAACTTTTGCTTAGGTACATAATTCCCAGCAAAAGCTGAACCCACAAGCCAAGCCCAGAATATCCCTTACTCCCCCTGTACAGAAACTCATTCTCCTAAAGCCAGTAAATAAATCATTCATAAAGAAAGACTTGTACAGGTACACCAAGCTCCACCATGCCTCAGTGACTTGATTCTACCTACCTGAATTTGCCTTGAGAAACTCCCTAGTAAACCCTGACCAAGCTAATATTAAATCTGAATTGTGTTCTCAGTACCCCTCTGATCTTTCAACCTCACTGCTATGATTACTGAATTGTTTCTAGATTTTCTGATTGATTATCCATTTTTATTAAAGGTAATGAGTGATTTTCCTTGATTGTAAGCTCAAAGCTCCTCACAGGTTAATGAGAAAATTAAGCCACCTGTGACAAAATCATTTCCCTTGTGTAGAACCTTTATGTTTCCTGTCAAAATCAATAGTTACCATACAAATGTATAGAATGATCTCAGAATGTTAATCAAACAATTTGCTAAAAGTTAATGTATCACATCCAATTATCTTTACTCGAACATGTAGGTTGAATAATGTATCTATGTGCCAAAAATGGGTATAAAAATAAAGGCCAAACCTGGGCATGGTGAAGAAGCCACTTCATGCAGAGCATGCCCTTGGAAGAAACATATGCACAGAGCTGCCTTCCGTCTTTCATTTCGCCTATCCACTCCACCTACCGAGGACCCCTGGAGCCATGAGTGGGGTTGGACCCTGGCCCCTGGCAGCCCTGTCTTAAGCTCTCCAATTCCCAGCCAACTCTCTGATTTGTAGCTGTCTCAAAGCATTTTTGATCCCCAACTACAACCCTGATAATTGGGCCAAAGCTAGAATCGTGGTCATTTAGCCCACATTAGCTAAAGAATCTCCAACCTCTGACAGTTTCATCTCTAATATCAATCAATTAGTCAATCAAAAAGCATTGAACAAGCATCTACCAATGTGTGCTGGGAATATTAAAACAAAAAAAATCCCTACCCTTAAAAAGCTTACATTATTTGGGAGAAAACAAATATTCAAATAATCTATTATCTCATCTATTGGGGAATTCCTACCCATAATGAAGATTATACCCCAAGCATGTCTACCCATCCTGTGTGGCTCTCATCCATGTCTTACTTAAAATTTATCACAGGATGGAATACTATTGTGCTAAAAGAAATAATAAAGTGGAGGAGTTCCATGGAGACTGGAACGACCTCCAGGAAGTGATGCAGAGCGAGAGGAGCAGAACCAGGAGAACATTGTACACAGAGACTAATACACTGTGGTATAATCGAACGTAATGGACGTCTCCATTAGTGGCAGTGTAATGTCCCTGAACAACCTGCAGGGATCCAGGAGAAAAAAACACCATTCATAAGCAAAGGATAAACTATGGGAGTGGAAACACCGAGGAAAAGCAACTGCCTGAATACAGAGGTTGAGGGGACATGACAGAGGAGAAACTCTAAATGAACACTCTAATGCAAATACTATCAACAAAGCAATGGGTTCAAATCAAGAAAACATCTAATGCCCAGTGGACTTACGCGTCGGCTATGGGGGGTGGGGGGGGAGGAAAAGAAAATGATCTATGTCTTTAACAAATAATGTTTGGAAATGATCAAATAAAATATATTTTAAAAAATTTATCACAGGAGGTCCACTGAAAACATTGGAAGCTTTCTTCATTTTCTCCTTACACCATGAAAGTGCCAGTGAAGCACTCTGGCCCTCTACCTGTCATCTTTTGCTTGCCACGTGACCAGACCATCTTCCCTTTCTATCATATAATTCTTGGATGATATAATTTACCCATTCTTCTATGTGCTTTTCCATTGCCTTCTGTGTGGTGCTTATCTTGAGTTTTTCAAAGACAGTGGTGTTCTAGGTCTTGCTACCATTCATCAACACTGATAAAATGTTTCCATTGACAAGACGGACCTTTGGCATTAAGGAAAACTTGGGGTCATTAAAGTCCTTTGCAATTCTCAAACTTCAATATCAATCTCCTTCCTCCTTTTCAACTCTAAACCCAGCTAGCTCAATGTCTATATGTATTAATCTCCTCAAATATATATAATGTTAAACAAACTATAAAGTATGTCCATTCAGATGCAAGTTAAAATCTGGCCAATAAATATTTTTCATCCATTTGGTCTTTACAGAATGAATGGACAATCCTTTGAGTGATCACAGATCAATTTGGTAAGCCCTACAATGTTGAATACAAGATATATGGAAGGTAAGTACAAAATAATTTCAGGAGGCACTAGTAACTGGGAGGGGTCCTTAAGATAACAGCTTCCTTCAATTTTACTACTATCTTAGGCTAACCAACTATCTCTCTCCTTCTGTTCCCCATCAAACTTTAATTCCATAAAAGGTAGACTATACTTGTTCCCGCTTCCTCACTGCCCACTCACTCTTCAGCCAGTTTGACTCCTATTCCCATCATTTTGCTTATAATATTCTCTCAAAGGTCATCAATGACTTGTTAATCATTAGGTATAAAAGCTGTTTCTTAATCCTCTTCCTAGTTGACTTCTCTGAAACATCTGACAGTTCCTCCTAGACATGTCTTCTCCTTTAGCCTCTGTGGCAATTCTCTTTCTTGACTCGCCTCAAACTTCTCTATTTCCATTTCTACTATTTTCTTTTGGATTTTGCTGTTGCTACATAGAAATGCTACTGATTTTTGTGAGATTTACTGTCTATCCTGCTTCTTTACGAAAGCTATTAACTCAACTAGTTTCTTTATTGATTTTCTAAGCAAACCATCATATCCAGAGCAAATAAGTATAGTTTTGTCTCTGTTTTGCCCATGTCTACACCTTTAATTCCTTAATTTTGTCCTATTGCTATTGCTAACATTTATAGAATTCTGTCAAATATTGTTTTTACTGAGAAATCTTCTAGTGCTTCACCGTTGTATCTAATGCTAACCTTTGGTTTTAGACATGCTTTTTATCATATTAAAAAATAACCCTTCTATGATCTATGCTTTGAGGGACGATTAGCACAAGTGGATATTGAACTTTGTCAAAATTATGTAATAACATAATCATGTGTTCTCTAACCACTTCTCTATTTCCTTTGAAGTTCCTCTTCCTTCTCCTGTCCCCTAAATGTGGGTATCACTCAAGGCTGTTGACCTTTCTCTTTAATGGCAATTCAAAACACATTTGAGAAATACCTAAAATATGCAAAGTATTCTATCCCATGGAAAACTCAACTAATACCATAATTTCAGCTGCTACCACCATACATATGACTTCCAAATATCTTTGCAGTCGTCATCTCTCTCCTGAATTACAGTCATATATTTCCAGCTACCTATTGGGCACCTCTGATAGAGCCTCCACCCATGCTGAGTGACTCCTTTGCCTTTCATAGGTCTCTGGGTAGGAACAATTGCTGATTCCTTGCAAAATAGGGAACCAAAACCTAATTTCTTGTAACAACTAACCACAGCTACCTGGTCATTAGCACACCAGGGTCCAACTCTCCCCATCGCTGAGGCCCACTCATCCCCCAAATTCCTTGATATTCAAATGTCTGTAGTGTGACAATCGCATAGAAGCGTTGCTGACCACAAGTAATCTGCTGTCCTTCATAGAAAAGCCACCCTCTCTCATAAGAACTTTAGCCCATCATAGATATGTTAGATGGGCAATCCACATGACTGAGCCTCAGAGAGGCAACAACTGCCAGCAGAGGTAGCTGAGTTAGAGGAAGAGCTCTGAAGATATTGGGGTTGGGGCCTAGATGAATTTCTGTGTTGCTGTCCTCATATTTCCCAACAGTATTTGCCCTCCTCAGAATGTAGATAAATTATAGCCCTTAACTCTGAAGATCACACATTCCCAAGAGTCAATCAGCCCACAAACATTTATTAAGCACTTAACTATGTACCAGGCACTTTGCAAAGTGCTGAAGCCATAAAGAAAAGCAGAGTATAGTTTCTAGACCTTGTAGATCTCACATTTTAGTAGAAGAATTATAGGTGCATATAAGATATATAGAGTTAAATAGAAGGGAATTTCAGGGGCAGGTAGGTGGCTCAGAAATTAGAGAACCAAGCCTAGAGACCAGAGGTCCTGGGTTCAAATGTGACCTCATATACTTCCTAGCTGTGTGACGTGGGGCAAGTCACTTATCTCCACTTACCTGGCTTACCACTCTTCTGCCTTGGAACCAATACGTAGTATCAATTCTAAGACAGAACATAAAAGGGTGTTTGGTTTTTTAATAAGTGAAAGTGAAGTCACTATCAGTGGGAAAAAACTAGAAAAGATCTTCTGCAAAAGATAAGAATTGATCTGAAACTTGAAAGGGAGCCAGAAGGTAGACATAAGGAGGGAGAGTATTCCAGATTTGGAAAACAGTCTGGTCTGTCCAGGGATGAAGTGTTGTATTCAAGGATAGGACCAGCAAGAAGACAAATGTAGCTAAATCATACAGTTTGTGGAGGAGAGCAAGGTATAAGAAGACTGCAAAGGTAGGAAGAGACCAGGTTGTAAAGGGTTAAATGCCAAACAGAGGATTTTCCATTTGGTCCTGAAGGTTATAGAAGACCACTGAAATTTATTGAATTAGGGGTGGAATGTGAGGGTGGGTGACATGATCAGGTCTGTGCTTTAGAAAAAATGACTTTGGATTTAAAGAACTTACCATGGAAAGTTAGAGGACTATAAATTTCTAGGATCTCCCAGAGTTCTCCAAGTACCTCTGTGTGTATGTGTATATATCCATCCATCTGTTTGTCTGTGCATAGGTGTGTGTTTTATCATGGGAGGATTTCTGCAGAGAAATTGAAGCCCCTCCTAAGAGCATAAAAGTCAAGGTACCATGTGGGACTGACAGATGATCAAGACAGAGGGCCTTCTGGGAAGGAATATGCTGGAACCAGCTTGAGCTGGCTCCCAAAAAATGTTAAATTTTCAGTGTAAATATTTATACCTCAAAAATCAGCAAACTCCACAAATTAGAGCTTTATTATTTTGCTAGTTGTTTAGATTTTAGAAAGTGATGATAAAATGTCAATACAGATTAAACTTAAAAGCAGGTCTTATGTACATGTTTTAAACCCAGGGTCACACAACTAGGAAGTATCTGGGGTCAGATTTGAACCCAGATCCTCCTGACTGCAGACCTGGCACTTTATCCATTGTACCATCTAGCTGCCCCTTGTATACATTTTTTTTTTAAAGAAAGATGATTGTTTAACATTTATCAGCACATCCCTGCTTCTGGAACTACAAAACGAGCCAGTAAATGGAGAGCTATGTAATGGCTGGCAGTTCAAGGGGAGGACAGTGGAGATTGTGGCTGGAACAGAGGAAATGTCCAGATGTGGGGGAGGTTCTGAGGGCCTACAAAGGAGGAACTGAGAGCAGATTGAATAGGCATGAGGTTGCTGAAACCAATCAAATCCTCTTTCACCTCTATTCCAGGAGTGGAAACTGATTTTATTACCTGAGTCTGATTTTATTACCTGCCCACCACTTCCTATCCAACGTGGTGGAAAGAGGGGTATTGCAGCAAAAGCAATTTTTTCCCCTCTTGTCTGTAGCCAAAGCATTTGACATTAGGCAGTTTTATTCCTTTAATTGCTTATACTCATTTCTGTGCTATTGGAAGCTATTATTAAACAACAATAAAAAATAGATGATTGTCTGGATATAATTGTGTATGCCTGTAATCCCTGCTACTGAGGAAGCTAAAACTGATGGATTCATTGAACTCTGGAGTTCTGAGGTACAGTGTGCTAAGCTGATCACATGTCTGCACTAAGTCATCTACCACTATGGTGAGCCATTGGATGGAGTTGATTTTTCTAAGAAGGAGCAAACTGGCACTCCCATGCTGATGAGTCGTGGAATTGAGCTTGGGAGTGACCACTGCATAAGATCAGGAGAACTAATCTGTATAGTTGGAAAATCTTGAGACCCAAGACTATGTTCCCCAGAATTCCTTTAGGATTTCCCAGCATCCCTTTGTTTATGTTTGCATTGTTTATAAGTTTTGGTAACTCCTCCCTTTTCCTTTTTATTTTCTTCTTTCTCGAGATCAAGGTCAAATTAGGCAGATTTTTACTCTAAATTTTTTATTTCAAGTTGTTATTAATCAATATTATAAATGTAATACTTGAGTTATTGTATATTAAGTTTAATCTTTACATTTGTTTGAACACAAAGTATATCTCAAAAAAATTTTTAAGATATCCTAGATAAGTTTTTGCAAGCTGCTTCTCGGCTTGAGGGGCTTTTCCAGGAGGTCTTGGCCAAAAGAGAGAAGCCGCTTCTCACACCCATCTGCCTGGGCTCCTGTAGCTGCTAGCAGCCCCTCCCAGTCTGCAGCCTAAGCTTTCCTCAACCAGACCCCCCTACTGTGAGACTGTGCTGTGTCTTTTCAACACACAACCTGGGAAATTCTGAAGAACTGGGTGAGGTATAAATCCCATTCCCCCCACCCCCCACCCCAATGTGGGTTTCCAACCTGTCCTAGCCATTTTTTTGCAGGGGAGAAGAAAAACCAAGCTATTCAGCTCCACCCCCTTCTAGTTTACAAGCAGATTTAAAAAAAAAAAAAAAAAGCTGACTTTGGGCTCCTACTGAAAGCTGCTACTGAAGGTTTTTCACAGGGTGGGCACATAGCCAAAAATCAGTGGATTTGCAGTCAAGAATTTTGGGGATTTTAAAAGCCAATCTTTCATATGCAAATATGCTATTGTTCTCCCTTAAAGTTTTTCCTTTTTTTTGTTTACTCTGTAAATAAAGTCCATTCAGCTTTTTTTTTTAAAGGATTAATGCTCAAATAGCCTCCATTTCCACAGAGCCTTATAGAGCTCCTCATGCAACTTACAGCTTTAGGATGTGTTTTCTTATTTCTGATCCTGGGGGGCTTTGTGCTGACTGGATATCTTGCAGTTGAGAGATTGACTAATCTTAAGATTCAGATGGGAGGTTCATTTTATACTCCTTTGCTATTTGGCCTGCCCAGTCTCTAAAATATATCCAATTTGAGATTCCTCTATACTATGTTCACTGCAGAATTCTCCCTCACTATGAGGAACTTCAGAGCTGTAATAAAAAAAAATGCAAATGGATGGTAAATTCTGGGGAGGAAAGGAACTTTAAAAGACATCTGGAAGTTTATTGATGTTAATTTTTTGAGTTTTGTTTCCCCTCCAAAAGAGTGAAGAAGTCTATTGGAACTGGAGAAAAGAATTTTGAATTCACTGCCTGTACCCTATCAATGCTTCTTGTATTTTAATTATTGCTTTAAAGTTTAATTCTTTTTTAAGTTCATATATTAATCTAATCAATATATTCTGTTACATTATTTTTTTATTTGTACCTTTTCCCTATGATTGTTCTGAAAAACATCATTGTGAAAGTCCATAAACACCTTTTCCAGTGGTAAAACCATAACTCCTTAGGGATGCTGCATTTGTCACATAAATGGTGATGGATAGACTTCATAAAAAAAAAAACTAGTTAAAACTTGTATACAAGCTTTAGAGAATTTAATGAGCTAAGAATTTAGATTAATTTTAAGGGGTCTTCAGAAATAATTTTTACATAACTAGTAGTTTCTGAATGGATGGCATATATACATAAGAATACAATACAATAGGAATAATACAACAAAAAATGTTGTATTAAAGGTAGAGAACAAAATGGAAGTTCCTGCCATAAAAAATTTATATAAAGCATGAAGCCAAAGTAAGCTTCTGCATGTTTGGGGGTTTTTTTATTCTTTAGTTTAATCTGCTTCCACCAGAACAATCTAGAGTTCTTGGTGACATTTTAGACCCCAAAAAGTTTTCATCAGCAGTCTAGAGGTTTGTGCTTTTTCTAGGCTCTTCTACCAAATTTGAAATAATGGCAATAATAGGCTTTGTTAAAATTATCTTTGCCAAGGTTGAAAGATTTGCTATACTTGTAAAATTTGTGACAAGCATCTATCAATTCATTTTAAATGGCATACAGCAAGTGGCTATATACAGCAACTCATGTGAATCCTATATGATAGTGTGTTTGTTTGCTATAGTCATTAACTGGGCTATTCTGAATTTGGGGGATTTGGGTGCTTTCTTTAAATGTACATTATCTACTGTACTACTGTTTTATAAATCTGTTATTTTGTGAAAATCATTTGCACTCACACAGTGGTTCATGGCCAACTTTAAAAAGAACTGGATCTCATTTTTGGGTGAGAAACCTTTGTATTCTACTTCCTCTTGGCTGACACAATGTGTTGATGATTTTAAGCTATATATTTTTTATTTTTAAAACTTTTTTATTATTGTTGTTCCTTGCATGTGCAATATAGTATTTGAGTTGTATTTTTTCTCTCCTTTTTGTATTTGAAGCACATGTCAACAGTATTGAGAAGATTTTCTTTAACATTTTTTGATTTTGCAGTAACATAAGTTTAAAATACATTTGCCCTAATGTCAATGCATATCCAAAAAACTTTAGACAATATAAATAATGCCATTCATTGTTTTAAAACTATGGGACTTTGCTTAATGATTCTGTTTGATTCCAGGAGAAGGGAATACCAAAAGGCACTGCACAGTGCCAAAGAAGCACAAAGCTACCTGCATAGTGCCTATGGAACACAAAGTCAAAGAGACCAACCAATCCCAGTGGGATTGATAAAATTTTGAGCCAAGACCATAGGACTTGAACTTGTTTGGGGTTTGAAGTTGTGGCTGTTTGACATGTCAGAGGCAGATCTTCCTTGTCCTATGTTATAATAAGCACCTCACTTTGGCTGCATTCCTGGCTCCCATAATCTAGTCCCTTTTATGTCTTTCATAATGTGGCAAACTTTCTATAGTCCTAGCTGCTGATTGGGTAAGTGCATAATTGCTTGTCACTTTAATTGGGCCCTTATTCAAGAACCTGTTATAGATTTGTTTTTCCTTTACTTATATTTTTTAGACATAAGACTTTGATATTTTATATTTCATCCAGAAGTTATTTTTTCTCTTATATTTGGATTTTTTGAGGTTTTTCTTTTCTTTTGACAATAGATTCATATACCTCATAACTTAGCCATGCATCCCTGAGTGATTTCTGTGGTTGTATTATCCTCCCCAAGGGGGACTATGTTATTGTTGTGAACTTTTATTTGAATTTGAGCCTAATTTAGAACAAGAGACTACCTCTGAGAATCCAGAAAGCAAACTTTTTGGAGAAGACTCCATGGAGATGCCTGAGGAGACCACATACTGCACCAGAAGATCCTGAGTTAACTTTGAGATATGGCGAATTTGAACTCTGGTCAGGTTGAATGTATTTATTCTGAATGTACACTCTTATGCCAAAGGGGACTGCCCCCAATTGGTTTTTCGTCAATGCACCTAATATTGGTTTTGTTCTTTTTCTCTTTTATTTTCCTCTTATCCCAAAATTACTGTAATTTCCCTTTAAAATTGTGATATTTATATATACCTCCAGCATGATCCCTTTAGGGAGACTGATTTCCCAAAAGGATCATAGGAGGGGATGTATAGATAGAAAATCTTGAACCCCAGGACTACATTCCCCATAATTCCTTTAGTATTTCCCAGCATCCCTTTCTGTTCATTTATGATTGTGTTGTTACATTATTGTTTATAAGTTTTGGTAACTCTTCCCTTTTCCTTTTTTTTCTTCTTTCTCAAGATCAAGGTTGAGTTAGACAGACTTTTATTCTAACTTTTTATTTCAAGTTGTTATTAATATATCTTATAAATATAATACTTGTTATTGTATATTAATTTTAATCTTTACAAATCTCAAAAACAAAAAATTCAATGGTCATCTACTATTAATTTTTCTCATTATGAATGCACAGAGCAGAACTGAAAGAACAGAAGCCAGTATTTTTCCCAATATGAACTGAGTAGGGATATAACCAATGAGAATGAGAATGCTTATTAATAATAATAATTTTCTAGAGGGTAAAAATGTTTTAGTCATACCCTAGACCTTTTCAAAAAAAAATCAAGAAAATATAAAAGAAAGATATACCATTTAGAAAAAGAGATCCAAAAATTCACCAAACAAAATAACTCATTAAAAATTAGAAGCAGGCAAAGGGAAGATGATAACTTCTTAAGACAACAATAAATAATAAAACTAAATCAAAGAAAAATAGAAGAGGATATGAAACATCTTATTATAAAAGCAACTGACATATAAAACAAATCAAAGAAAGATAAAATAAGAATTCTTAGACCATCTAAAAGTTATGATTAAAAATAGAACTATATGAACACAACTACAAAACACTCTCCACACAACTAAAACTAGACTTGAGCAATTGGAAGAACATTAACTGCTCATGGGTAGGATGAGCCAATATAATAAAAATGAATATCGTACCCAAACTGATCTATCTATTTAGTGCCATACCCATTGAACTTCCAAAAAAAATTTTTATTGAATTAGAAAAAAACATAACAAAGTTCGTTTGGAAGGACAAAGGATCAAAGATATCTAGGGAAATAATGGGGGAAAAATACAAAGGAAGGGGGCCTTACAGTCCCAGATCTCAAACTATACTATAAAGCAGAGGTCGTCAAAACAATTTGGTACTGGCTAAGAGACAGAAAGGAGGATCAGTGGAATAGATTTGGGGTAAATGACCTCAGCAAGACAGTCTGTGACAAACCCAAAGACCCCAGCTTTTGGGACAAAAATCCACTATTTGACAAAAACTGCTGGGAAAACTGGAAGACAGTGTGGGAGAGACTAGGTCTGGATCAACACCTCACACCCTACACCAAGATAAACTCAGAATAGGTGAATGATTTGAACATAAAGAAGGAAACCATAAGTAAATTAGGTGAACACATGGAATAGTATACATGTCAGACCTTTGGGAAGGGAAAGACTTTAAAACCAAGCAAGACTTAGAAAGTCACAAAATGTAAAATCAATAATTTTGATTACATCAAATTAAAAAGGTTTTGTACAAACAAAACCAATGTAACTAAAATCAGAAGGGAAGCAACAAATGGGGAAACAATCTTCATAACAAAAACCTCTGACAAAGGTTTAATTACTCAAATTTATAAAGAGCTAAATCAATTTACAAAAAATCAAGCCATTCTACAATTGATTAATGGCTAGGGACATGAATAAGCAGTTTTCAGCTAAAGAAATCAAAACTATTAATAAGCACATGAAAAGTGTTATAAATCTCTTATAATCAGAGAGATACAAATCAAAACAACTCTGAGGTATCACCTCACACCCAGCAGACTGGCTAACATGACAGCAAAGGAAAGTAATGAATGCTGGAGGGGATGTGGCAAAGTTGGGACATTAATTCATTGCTGGTGGAGTTGTGAATTGATCCAGCCATTCTGGAGGGCAATTTGGAACTATGCCAAAAGGGTGATAAAAGACTGTCTGCCCTCTGATCCAGCCATAGCACTGCTGAGTTTGTACCCCAAAGAGATAATAAGGAAAAAGACTTGTATAAGAATATTCATAGCGTGGTGGCAAAAAAATGGAAAATGAGGGAATGCCCTTCAATTGGGGAATGGCTGAACAAATTGTGGTATCTATTGGTGATGGAATACTATTGTGCTAAAAGGAATAATAAAGTGGAGCAATTCCATGGAGACTGGAACAACCTCCAGGAATTGATGCAGAGCGAGAGGAGCAGAACCAGGAAAACATTGTACACAGAGACTGATACACTGTGGTACAATCGAACTTAATGGACTTCTCCATTAGTGTCAATGCAATGTCCCTGAACAATCTGTAGGGATCTAGGGGAAAAAAACACTATCCACAGGCAGAGGACAAACTGTGGGAGTAAAAACACCGAGAAAAGGCAACTGCTTGACTACAGGGGTTGAGGGGATATGATTGAGGAGAGACTCTAAATGAACACCCTAATGCAAATACCAACAACATGGAAATGGGTTCGGATCAAGGACACACGTGATACCTAGTGGAATCGCGCGTCGGCTATGGGAGGGATGGGGGGGGGGGGTGGAGGAAAAGAAAATGATATTTGTTTCCAATGAATAATGTTTGAAAATGACCAAATAAAATAATGTTTAAAAGTAAAAAAAAATTTAAAAAAAAAAGAAAAAATAGAGTTGAGTCACTATACTTCAACAAATTATTAAAGAAAGTTGCTTTTAAGTTTTGGAACTAGAAGATAAAGTAGGACTTGAAAGAATTCATTGATCACTAGTTGTAAGAAACCCCAACTGGAAAACTCATAGGAGCAATTATACCCAAGTTTTATAACTCCTAGGTTAAGAAAAAAATACTACAGGCAACTAGAAAGAAACAACTTAAGTACTAAGAAGCCTCAATGAGGACAACATAAGATTTAGCAGTTTCTACATTAAAACTTGAAAAGAAAGAGATTTGTTAGAAAATAAACCAAAAAGCCATGCAGTTTTTGCCTCAGGGTGATATTGATATGGATGTGGCTAAGGTTACTATGGTTGTTACTAGACTTGTTTGCCATTGAGAACCCCTGGCCCACATGTTGCATGGGCCCTTCCTTTCTTGTGAATACCACCCCTTTTGAGGGATATCCTCCCCTCTTTCACTTGGGACTTAGAAAGAATTAAATGAATATTTTGCAACTTAATTATCCCTGTAGGTCTGGGTGATTACACTCAGCACCCCAAGTAGGGCCTTTTTCCAATTGAAGTGAATAACCACATTTATTATTGGACACCAAAATGGATAATCACTCTCAAAGCAAATCTCTACCTAAATGTCCTCCCAGAAACTCAACATATCTAAAACCAAACTAATCATCTTTTCTTTCTTAACTATTTCCTCAGGCTAAATTTACTATTTCTATTAAAATTACCACCATTTTCCAGTCTTATCTTGAGTTTCTTCTTGCCCTTTCATATGACAAATAAGTCACCAGTTTCTATTTACTTGACCTTTATAATATCTAAACTCCTTAGCCCAATATTCAAGGTCCTTTAGAAATTTCATTGCAAATTATCTTTCTATAACTTATCTGCTATAACACCTTCCCACCCCTATCTTTGTATACTATATTTCTGCTAAATGAGACTACTCACCATTTATAGGATTTGCTGTCCTTTCTCACTGTAAGGAGGAAAAGGGGTTAATTTTTAAAGGGTTGGACTTGATTTTTTTAAGAGTTTGATTGCCAGGAATTTAATTAATTCCAAAGATATTTTATTTACAATTTATTTACAAAATGTAGAAAGAGTGAAGCAAGAAATCAGAGACAGAATAAGGTAAGATATCTAGCCTCAGAACTAAGTAATTTATCTCTGGCCCCTGGCTGAAAAACCAGGCAGGAGAGTTAGTCCTCAACCAGATAAGCCTTGTCCCTTGTAGCCCAGGACCTGGGGAAGTCTCTTCAAAAAAATCCAGCAGTTTAGAGTCAACCTTTCATTCACCACATGTAGGTCCAGTCAGCAGATCCTTTTGCCCCTCTTCACCAGCCTCAACTTGAAAGCATGAAGAACTGCCCTCCAGCAGAAGTGCAAGTCCAAGTTGAACTCCTCTTCAAGAATTCCCAATTCTGTGTAGCACTCTCTCTTTTAAAGGCATTTTCTTTTGAGTCACTTCCCCTAATTTCACATCTACCAATCACAGCTGATGCTTTGCTCTAGGACTGCCCAGAAAGCAGTTAGTCTATTCTGATTCATTACCCACTATCCTACATGTGGGTCACAGACCTCCCACTTCATGATTAAGTGGGATATTTTTACTTTTGGTAATTAGATCTAAATGGGCAGATCTTCATACTTAACTTTTAAGTACCGTGTTTGCACTTTTTGTAATTGAGTCTAAAAATAGGCAGGTCTCCATACTTAACTTTTAAGTAGAGTGTTGCACTTATGGGGATTAAAATCTAAAAATAGACTTGAGTTAAAATTTAAATCTTCACAATCAGGGAAGAGCTAAATACCTTCATTGTTACAATCAGGGGAGAGTTAAATTTAATCTTCACACCACCTGCATGCCTTTGCTTACATTACCCCCTATAGCCTGTAATCCCATATCTTTGCCAAAGGAAATAATTTTAACTTTTTATGTGTCATTGACACCTTTCACAATCTGATAAAATCTATGGACTTATGTTCAGAGTAAAGTTTTTAAATTCATAAAACAAAATATATAGTGTTATGGATGAAACCAATTAAATTGAAATACAGTTGTTGCTTTTTTAAAATACAAGTCTTAGTCTTAAACAACTAGTCTTTTTTCATTTTTATTTATTTATTTGCTTGTTACATTAAAATCCCCATTTAACTCCCTCCCTCCCCTCCCTGTACTAGAGAAGGTATCATTTAAAAAAAAAGACATATCTCTATATAAAACTATGCCTTACTTATTTCTATTTATCAGTTCTTCCTCTAGAGGTAGATATGCACAAGTCATTCTTCAAATAACATTTCAGTTGTTATATATAATATTCTCTTAGTTCTACTCATTTCACTCTTCATATTTTCATGTAGGTTTTTCCATGTTTTTCCAAAATTGATTTGTTCATCACTTCTTATGGCATAATAGTGAAACAACTTTTGATCTGATTGAAATCCACTCTGTCCTTCAAAGTAAGCTCACATACCAATTCCCTCATGGAGCCTTTGCTTCATGAACCCTTAAGCCAGAAGTAATCTTTCCTTCTTCAGAAGTCTCGTGGCACTTGGTTTGGCCTACTTTTATATACACTGATTAATTTTCTAGTTTGTATTATAGTTATTTCTATACATGCCTTATTTTCCCTGCTAGATTATAGACACTTTGAAGACAGGAAATATATCTTAATTCGTGATTATCACAATACTCCTCATTAGTCCCCTATATCTAGCCTCTCCTTTCTCTAAACCATTTACACACAGTTGGCAAATGGAAGTTTTTCCTGAAAACACATGTTAGCCACTATATGACTGAGATACACATTTTTGGACATGGTCAATGAGTGTGTTTCTTTTGCTTATTTTTATAAATATAACTAATTAATGATATGATGTTATATAATGTGATACAAAATATATATAAAACTCAAGTCTGATCATGACTACCCCACAGCTCCACACAGATCTGGAAAATTTATTAAATCAACCAAGAAAAAAATGTCATTTTTCAGCTCAACTTTGCATAGAGAGGAAAAGAGTATCTACTGGGTAGCTAGCTAAGAATAGCCAAACAGAGCATGATTAAGCCCATTAGAAAGACTATGCACTAGATCAAGAATAGGTCGCAAATCCAGTGCAGAATCTCTCTGGGCTTCCAGTTCTTACACGTTGCAGGAATAGGTGGAAACTGGCAGCTCTGCTGTTTGCATCCCAGTTCCGAGTCATAGATCCAGGATGGATTGAGGAGATCTGTGCCTAGAGAATCCAGGGAGGAATTAGTTCTAAGCAAAACAAACTTTAATTAAAGATGTGAAAAAATATTTATAGCACATCTTTTTAGAGTGGACAAGAATTGGAACTGAGGGGTTGCCTCTTAATTAGGAAATGGGTGAACAAATTATGATACATGAATGTGATCAAATACTATTGTGCTATAAGAAATGATAAAGAGGATTATTTCAAAGAAAACTGAGAAGTCATGCATGCACTTTTATATAATAAAGTGAGCAGAATCTGGAGAATAATTTATGCAATAACAATAATATTATAAAGGCAAACAACTTTGAAAGATTTAGTAACTCTGATCAGCAAAAGGACTAACCATAACTCCAGAGAACTTAATATACTACCCACTTCCTGATAGAGGAATAGACTCAGAATACAGATTGAGACATAATTTTTTGCAGGAAATTGTTTTGCTTGACTATATATATTTGGTTGGGAGGTTTTGTTTTTTTCTTTTAAACCCTTATCTTCTATCTTAGAATAGATACTAAATATCAGTTCCAAGGCAAAAGAATGATAAAAGCTAGGCAACTGTGGTTAAATGACTTGCCCAGGGTCACACAGAAGTGTCTGAGGTCAGATTTAAACCCAAGATCTCCCATCTCTAGGCCTGGCTCTCTATCCACTGAGCTACCTACCTGTCCCTTAACTACACTTATTTGTAACAGGGTTGGGGGGGGGGTGCTTGTTTGTTTTTCTTTCTTCTTCAATTGGAGAAAGAGGTAGGAAAGATGGCTGATTTTCATTAATGGAAAAACTAAAATATTTTCTTGTAAAAGAAACTCTAGAATCAAATACAAATTCCTCTGTTTAGCATTTAAAGTCCTTAAACATCTCGTTCTAATCCATCTTTATAGACCTGTCCTTCACAAAGTCCATCCTCTAGCAAAATAGGTCTAATTACCATTTCCTATATATGACATATCTCTCCATTTAAAGTCTTTACAGAGTTCTTCCCAAGCCTGGTACGATCTCTTTCCTCATATCTGCCTCTTTAAACCTCTAAACCCTTTTAGGTCTCAGTTCAAATGTTGCTCCCAATAAGAAGCCTTTCTCTGCTCCAAACAAAAATTATTTTGTAAAAATCAATGACCAAAGGAGGCAGCTGAGCGGCTCAGTGAATTGAGAATCAGGCCTAGAAATGGGAGGTCCTGGGTTCAAATCTGGCCTCAGACACTTCCTAGCTATGTGACCCTGGGCAAGTTAACCCCCATTGCCTAGCCCTTACCACTCTTCTGCCTTGGAACCAATACACAGTATTGGTTCCAAGACAGAAGGTAAGGGTTTAAAAGAAAAAAAATCAGTGACCAAGAAGTGAAGGCCTCTAAAATTGTAGAGAGGGGCATCTCCTTTCATCTTGGGCAAACTTTTCTGGGCTTCAATTCCTTCAACTCTAAAACAATGTAAGGGATGGGCTAGACGGTCTCAGAGGTCCCTTCCAACTCTAGCTATGAACCATTAATGCCATAGGGAACCAGTCAAACTTCCTGGAGAGTAGATGAAAAGTAACAATCGACAGTTATCTAATTAGATGTTGAGAAGAAGAACCTGCTCACCTATAGCGGAGAGACTGTCAGAGTTAGATAATAGCTCACATGATGATCCTAATGGAAGGCATTGGGTTTTGAATGATATTGGAGAGTATATTTTGGCCTTAGGAACACTTGTCTTCAGGCAGTGGGGTCTGACTGGACTCATAGGTAGCTCCTTTCCAATCTGCTAATCCAGTTGTTAAAGCCTCTGAAAGAGAGGGCACTCATAACTCTCTGAAATCATCCACAGGTTTAGAGTACGACTGTTTGCCAGTCGCTCTGCAGATGCTAACGGTCAGCCTGGGCCATCATGACTAAGGAAGCCATGGTTAAAGTGCTAGACCTATGAGGTAAGTGACCAAGCTTACTCATGATGCTTTTGGGAAAAGTGGGGGAAATTATCATTCATATAGCCTCAAGCAGAATCAAGTTACAAGTCTAACAGAGCATCCAGAGAGCCACAGAGTGGGAGGGCATCAAAGAAGAGCCTCTGTAAGGAGCAAGCCTGGTGGGAGCAGCATGATAACATCTTTAGATGAAATCAATGGCCCTTCAGTGCCAGAGGCTCTATGCATGTGAACTGACCTCTCCTTGCATATTCAAGATGTGCGACCATTTATTTCTGCTAGTACATTCCTTGGGGCAATGTTTTAGGGGTTTTTTTTTAACCCTTACCTTATAACTAGAACTCTCCAAGAAGGAAATGTTCTCATGAATTTCCCCAAGCAGAGGTCTTTAAGCTAGGAACCCATGACTATCTGTGGATTAAATGGCTTCTGAGATCATTTTAACTCAAACATTTTGATTTCTCCCCCTTTCCTTCTGTTTTTCTCCTAAATACTTATCCCATTTTAACTTCTATTTGAGCCATGAGTATATTGTATATATGTATAAATATATAAGCATATGTCTCTGTGTGTTTATATGTATATGTATATAAATAAAATCCAATCAGAGGAGATTATATCTATATAGTATACTATACAGATATAGTATAAATACTATATATAATACTATAGATTTCCCTCTACTTAGATCATATGATTAATGAGGACAGGGACTATGTCCATTTGTTTTGCTCCTAGTTCTTAATTAATGTTTGTTGGAAGTGAACCCACTCTTACTATTGGATGGGGGAAGGTGTACCTTGGGGAAGAGGAACAAAGAAGGAACAAACATTCTGACTAGAAATAGAAGAAATAATAACTTGAAACAAAAAGGAAGTGGTAACTCTCACAACAAGGTCTTCCTCTGTGACTTCCTCAATTCCCTTGTTAAGTATTATACTTGAAGCAGCACAGAAATTAGAACACTAAGTTAGACTCGTGTATCAGAAAGCCAAATATCCTGTGGCCAATAGGAACTCTCACAGAAATGGTAACATTTGGACAGATGCAATTTATTCCAGCTTCTTGAGATATATCTGTAAGCATGCCACAAAATATCAAAGTCTACTAGGGTCAATGGATAGAGCCTGAACTTTGAGTTGGGAAGACCTGGGTTAAAATCTAGCCTCAGATACTTAATAGCTGTCTGAATGTGGGCAAAACATTTAACCTCTGTTTGTCTCCATTTCTTCAACTGTAAAATGGGGATAATATTAGTGCCTACATCTTGGGGTTGCCTTGAAGGTCAAATGATATATTTGTAAAGTACTTGGCACAGTGCCTAGAACATAGCACACGTTTAATAAATGCTTGCCTTACTTTGTCATTAATAGATTCTATGAAACTTTTTAACAAATGGAAATAATACCTTTAACTATTAAAAAAAAAGATTGCAAAAGTCCTGTATCTCCTCTAAGAATAGCATAAAGGAACCTCCAGTCAACTGTATATTTTTTATTCCTAGACAATGCATCTCCCTGAATTCCTATCTATTATCCTTCCCTAGTAATCTTCCCCAGACCACCCAAATGAAAAACTCAGGCTCCCTACCCACTACCATGCTCTTTCCCATGAGCCAGTCTTAAGCAACCACACCCAGTATCCTCTGCTCCATCTTGGACCCTTTCCTACTTCAGCATTTCTCCTAAGTGAAAGGAGCCTATCCCTATCTCTCCCCACTTTATATATTTCTTTCTCCTATTAAAAAAAAAAGTCCAATCCCTTAAATTGGTATATATATCCCCAAAATGAAAGAAAGGAGAAAAGAGGGAAAGGGAAGGAAAGGAGAAGAAAAAGGAAAAAGAGGAAAAGAAAAGGAAAGTTTGCCTTCTAGGAAGAAGAGTTGTTTCACCTCTAATCTTTCCTAGTCTCTAAAAAGTTTACTAATTATATACCACCCTTCTGGGCAATATCTGTCCGGATGTTTCCCACAACCCTTCCATTGGGAATCTAGGTAGGGGACGGAGGACAAGGGGAGGTGAGAACCATAGGCCTAGTTAGCATTATGATTACAGGGAGATTTCCCAGAATTCTGTTTGAGAAAGATAATATTTTTACAAGAATTCCAAAATTGAATTTACTAAGTAATTTAAATTATATGAACCTCAAATTATCTAACTTACTGGGTGGGCTCCTTGTGGAGGGCTTAGTGGAAGGGCATGAACAAATATCACTAAGAATGAGTATCAATCAACAAGTTTATAATACATTGATAATACAAAAATAGAAGAGATCCTAAATCCATTAAAATACCAAAGTAAGTGTTTATATGCTATTGTTTGGTTGTGTCTTACTCTTTGTAACCCTATTTGGTCTTTTTGGTTAGCCATTTCCTTCTCCAGCTCATTTTAAAGACAAGGAAACTGAGGCAAACCAGGTTAAGTGATTTGCCCAGTTTTAAACAGCTTGTAAGTTTTTGAGGTTGGATTTGAATCAAGGTTCTCCTAATTCCAAGCTTGGCACTCTATGCACTGTACGAGCTAGTTGGCTCAGATCCAAGAAGCTGTAAAAAAAAAAACTATTAAAACTATCTCATCAGAGGAGATAAATTGATTAAGAGTAACCAACAGTAAAGCCTTAAATTTATCAGTAAGTTAGGAGAGTGTCTACCCCAAGCAAGTGAAGACTTCCTCTATCAGAATGAATGGATGAGAACAATTTGTCCCCAAAGCCATAAAAGTGGTGGAAGCAGGCATTGTGGTTGGTTAGACATCAGACACCAATTTCATCCACTGCATCCCAGGCCAATGGCCTCTGTCTTGTCACTGGACTTCAACAATTGTGTCAGAGAGTGAGACTGACAACTTTGCACAATTCTATCTCACAAATCCAATTCCCTCACAAGCCAAGACATCATCCAATGATTTGATTGATTTACTTCAAAAAAGGATAAGGAACATCTGGGTGATTCAGGGGATAGAAAACCAGGTCTGGAGAAGGGTGGTCCTGGGTTCGACCTCAGATACTTCCTACCTGTGTAACCCTGGGCATGTCACTTAACTCAATTGCCTAGTCCTTCCCTGCTTTTCTGCCTTGGAACCCATACTTAGTATTGATTCTAAGACAGAAGGAAGAATTTTAAAAAGAAAAAGACAACCAACCAAGACTACTCCAAGTTTTTATAAAAATGACTATAATTTGGATATATCATCCTAATCTCTCAGAACTATTTATGAAGTATATGCATGTTTATAAGATGGGAATCATTTTCTAAAGAAATATATGAAGAATAAATTTGTATTTATTAATATGGATATGGGGACCATAACTGTGATTACCTTAATATAGTAAAGATCTCGATGGGAAAACTTCTCCTTCAATGCCAGTTGGCAGCTTGCAACTCTTACAACACTGAGATATTAAGCAAGCTGCCCACTATCACATAGCCAGTAAGTGCCATGGTCTTCGTGACTTCATGTGCAGCATCAGTCTATCCACTGCTCCAATGCTATCTCATGCTGTTGAAATAGAATATGTAAATTGACTGGAAACTGTTGCTGATTGAAATGGAGAAGGTAAACTGAGGAGAACCTGTTTCTTTTACAATGACTGTTGTTCTCTGACTGGCTGTGATTAGAGAGGGCTGCTAATGGGACCTGAAGCTGCTTATTTGTATTGGAGGTAGAACAGAGAAATGCTGAGGGATGCCACACAAGGTATACTGGTACACAGAGGACAGGGCTCTGGGGTTTACTCTGGGGTTTGCCTATTGATCCCTACTGATTGCTGATGGATCAATCTACTTCCTAACCTCCTTCCTCCCTCACTCCCTCCCTTAACCAACCTCTTCCTTTTGCCTCCCTTACCTCCCTAATCTTCCTGAAGCCTTTGCTTCTTCCAAATCTTCCTGAAGCCTTTGCTTCTTCCCTCCCTTCTGAGTGAACTATAAAGATACTCCAGTTGCTTTCTCAGTCAAGGGGTTTATTGGGATAACAGGACAGGAAACTGAGGTAAGAGGGATGAGGAAATCCCTAATCTCAATGAGGTAAAATTGAGGGTTTGGGAAGTCACAAGTGTGAATCTTAGATAGTTAGGAAGATGGAGAACAGTAGCCCTTTCAAAATCTTCTTTCTTCACAAATTCAGTCTGGCTGGTCTCCCAAAAACCAAATCAGCCTCCCAAAAGTCTTTCAACCAGGTTCAAACCTCCAAGGAAAAGAGTGACTTCCAGTCTGAGACCAAGTCCAAAAGCCCAGTTTCTCTTCTCAGTGTGTCCAGCAAAAGCCCCCAACTGCCACCTGGGAACATTCCATTGGAATCTTCTCTTGATTGACAGCTGGGTCTTCAGCCTTGCATCTTGGTCCACAAGTCCTGCAAAACCTCTCTCTCTCATGTCTCTATCACAGTGTAGGGTTTTAAGATGGAAAGTCCTAGTGATGGAGATGGTCAGGGGGCAGTAATAGGAACAGGACCCTCATACTCTGAAATCTTGCATTTCTCACCAGTTAGCACTAGTTAAACATCAACAGCAAAACCTGTCGTTTCAGCATTAGTCATGCATGAATTGCAAAACCTGGATTGTTGATCAGTTACCCATTCTATAACATCAATCACCTGTCCTGGATCTGTAATATTCTAGACCAGTCTTCAGCTTCGTTCTGCTCTGTTTATTAATTACTCACATCATCCTATATTTACTTTAGTTCTGAACTGTTAGACATAGTTAATTACCTATAGAGGCTGTCTACTGGGCTGTATCCACCCCCTACCATGTTCACATTCCAGAAGGGTAGTGAGACCTCTCCCACACTGACAAATGATGACAAGGTGGACAATGGGGGAAACTTGTGACATGAGCACTAAGGATTCTGGCAGTCCAGAAGGATCCCCCATTCCTACACATACTTCTTATTTCCTATGACTTATGTGTCAAACCCCAAACCACACCACACCCTGAATTTGGCCATGCCTATTTTCCAGAATTTTCAGGCTGGAATGATAAAAGGTGGAGATTTCTCTGGAAGCCCAGACCCTAATAAATATGCAAACCCAGATTCATAGTGGGTGGGGTTACCACTCCACACCTGGGGTTATTACTCCATCACCTATTGAGCTATTCTATCAGCCCCAAGGGTTACTTCTTCACCCTAAAAGCTGCTCCTCCATCAGCCCAGGGCTAGGGAGCTGCTACTCCACACTTGGAGAACTGCTATTCTATCAGCTCCAGAGGCTATTCTACTAGGCCCAGAGAAAAATCAATCAGCCCTAAGGCTACCTGTTTAGCCTCCAGGTTATTCCACAGCTATTAGGCTACTTATACCATTAGGAACCTCTTCTTCAAATAAAATTATTTTCTTCCTCATTGAACAGAGGTTTGAGTCTTCCATTCTTGGGGTGAAACCTTGCTACAAACTTGGATATATTTCTCCCACAACACTAGGAAGCTATAGAATATGCAGAGTAATTGAATCAGTGCACCACATCAATTGCTGGGAGCCATCAGGCCACAATACCTTGATAGAGTCACTCATGGTAACTAAGGAGACCACAGAATGGCCCTTGGCAAAATGTGATTGCCCACTCAGTCCCCCTTACATGACCTCTCTCATCAATACCCCTTACCTATGAATTGACATGATTACTAAGGAATAATGCAAGAGCAAAATACCTATACCCTAATTCTCTATCTCAATCACAACAAACATTTATTAAGTGTCTTTAGTGTACTGGGCACTACTGATAAAGAAGACAAAAATAAAACAGTCCTTGCCCTCAAGAAGGTTGCATTCTATTAAGGGAGATAACATGTCCACATATTTTGAGCTGGACAGTTACATGGTTAGACCTGTACTTCGGGAATCTTATTCTGGCAGTTGTTCTTGTCTCTGACATGAAACATTTGTTGAACCATGCCAAGTCACATCCTCTGAGCCTCATTTTTCTCATTTGTAGAATAGGGACAATAGTACCCACATCTTACAAAGCTTTGTCAAGATAAAATGAAACAATTTGCAAAATCTTCAATAAATCTTAAAGTGCTACATAAAGCTCAGTCTGTCTGCCTAGATTATATTCCAATGCAAATTTAGTGTACTCAGCTTGTGAAGTTATTACATATCCTTTTCGATGAAAGAAGCTTAGTTGAAACACTGTTTCACTTTGACATAGGCAGGATCTGGGCTTCACATGTTTCTTAAGGATGAACTACAATAGCTTCTCTGCATACAATATCTACATAAGCTTCTAGATAACACTCCATACCTGAGCTACTTCAGCTCATTTCTGCTTTGCATGTATGCAGAGTTCTTAGGTGCAACCCTGAGCAATTTATCAGCTGGGCATGTTTAGACCACAGCTTCATACAGTTATTTTACCCTACATCTTGGGCTTTTACATAAAGGTATGATTTAATCTCTTTATAAATCATAATCTGGAGGGTCGCAAGGTGGATCAGTGGAATGACAGTTAGGCCTGGAGTCAGAAGGATCTGGGTTCAAATTTGGTCTCAGACATTTCTTAGCTTTGGGACCCCCCCCAAAAGTCACTTAACCCCTAATGCCTAGCCCTTACTACCCTTCTGTCTTCCAATCAATCAGACAGAAGAAAGGGGTTAAAAACAACAACAACCAAAAAAAAAACTCTTTTGGCTCTTACCCAAGTGTACCTCCAAAACATATTGATAGGAGGGTTGTATCTCCCTAGAATTTTGCCTTCCAAAATAAGGATGCAAGGTAGACTCTGTCTCAGTTCATTATTTTTACCTCCCATCTGATTGGACCTGCAGTGACATATATACAAAGCTGCTTCTGGATACTTCACAAGCTGTTTACTAAAGGGCTGGCTCATGTTCAAATGCCAAATCAGCATCTCCTCCCCTAGGTCTCCCAAGATTCTCAGGAGCCCTCCTCTGGTGTGTTCTAACATCTGGATTCTTCACATGGTTATTCTCTTTTCCAATGACCCCTTCATAGTATTACATTGGAATAAGCCCAGGAAATTGATTTTTTACTTTAACATCTCCTGGGCAATTCCCTGCAATACTTCTTGTTCTCTTAGCCCAGAGAGGTCAGGAAAATGCATAGGAAAAAAGGAAATCCAGACAAGCTGAGGTTATACAAGGAAATGAGTGGTTTATAATTGCTATTGTAATATAGAACCTTTCCTACAGGTTTGGTGAGATGAATTTGTTAAATTATGAGTAAAATTCTTCAAGTAATATTTCAAATGAAAAATATTTTTTAATTATGTGAAAATGCAATGGTTCACTATCATTTTTAAATGTTTCCTGATAATTCCAGATAGTTTTTTACCTTTTGGCCTCTCTGAGGACTTCAAAAATAGCAAGCAACACACTCTTCAGGCAACTTTAGCCATTCACTTCAAAAAAAAAAAGATGGCTCTGTACAGCAAACACATTTTCTCTACAATTTCATATTTAGTGATGACTAATAAGTATAATCAACAGCAGAACAAACAACAGCTGTTGAGCACAAACTATTGCCCAGACACTGGGGAACCCAAAGAAATACAAAACAGTCCCTGTTCTCAAGATACTTATAGTTAGTTTGCAGAAGACACATATTTTAAACATTTTGAAGTAGTTGAATTAATATTTCTGAAACTGGTTTCTGCAAATCTTTTGAAGCATCCTCAAAAGATAGCAAAGATCTATTTTAAAAAACAAAACAAAATATGACTCCTCCTTTCTTGGTCCCCATTCCCTGACCTATAGAAGGCTCTCAGCAATCCCAAACAGAGAATTTCCTTGTCTTTATCTTCTTTTATCTATCTCTTCAGCTCACTATATAGTTAAGTGATAAATGAATGACATGATTACTGTTTAAGGATTTAAGGAGAAGGATGACACACAATCTGTGAGTAATATAGGCAACTAAGTGGTAAAGTGAATAGAGTGCTGGCCTGGAGTTTGGAAGACCTGAATTCCTGCCCTCGGGCATCTGCTAGCTGTGTGACTCTGGGCTAATAACTAACCTCAGTCTGCCTCAGTTTCCTCAATGGGGATAATAGTAACACCTACTACAGCTTTACTATGAAGATAAAATGAGATAATATCTGTAAAGCACTTGGACCTGGCATAGAGTAGGCATTTAATAAATGTTTTCCCAGTGGAATAGAAAGAACACTAGTTCTGATGTCAAAAGACTACAAATTGGACTCTGCCACATGTGATCTGAACTTGGGAAAATCAACTTTACCCAGAACAGCTAGGTGGCAGAGTAGATAGAGACTTGGAAATGGATCTGGGTTCCAATTTGACCTCAGATACTTACTAGCTATGTGACCCTGGGCAATTCACTTAACCTCAATTGTCTAGCCTTTTCCTAGCTTTCTTAGAGTTGTTACTGAGACAGAAAGTAAGACACCCCCCCAAAAAAATCCAATCTTACCATCTGAAATATGAAGGTCCTAGACTTCCAGTCAAGATGGCGGCTTAGAGAAAGCTAAAGTTCAGATCTCCTGAAACCCTTCCTTACCGATCTCAAACCAAATGCTCCTAGGACACCGAAAATCAAAACAATCAACAGCATAGACCCCGGGAGTCCTCCTCCTGGACCTGGACCTGGATCAAAAGGTACGGGCCCCCCCAAAAGCCAGAACCCGAGACCACTCGGACCTAAGGGGTAGGCAAAAGGAAGGTCCTAGGACCTATCCCCCCCAACCCAGAGCGCTGAGAACGAGTCCGAGGCAGCAGAGGCAACCTCAGAGCCCCACGGCCTGCTATTCTGAAGGCCGCTTCCTGAAAACAAGCTAACCCAGTGGAGGGGGCACCCACACAGTAGGGAAACAGAGAGGGATGGGGGAGCTCATAACCTCCTGGGAGGAGCCCTCGGAGCTCCTGGAAGCCACAGCCCCTCCCCCTCAGAGAGCAGGGTCTTCTGAAACAACACCAACCCTCAGGACTGGCAAAACGGCCTCCGGAGCCGGCTATTCTGAAGGCCACATCCTGAAAACAACCTAACCCAGTCGAGGGGGCACCCCGACAGCAGGTAAACAGAGAGAGAGGGGGGAGCTTGTAACCCCCTGGCTGGATCCCTCCATCCAAGTCTCAAGTCCCTGCCTCAGGGCACACTCAATTCAATCCAGGGAAAGCTAATCTTCTTATCAGGAGCCCTCACCCAGAGCTCCAGGGAAACAGTGAGACAGGGGAGCTCATAACCCCCTGGCTGGAACCTTCCATCTGAATCTCAGTTCAACGCAGGGAAAGCTAATCTTCTTATCAGGAACCCTCGCCCTGAGCCCAGGGAAACCGAGGCCCCTCACCCTCAGAGAGCAGGGTCTTCTGAAACAACAGCAACCCTCAGGACTGGCAAAAGGGCCTCGGGAGCTGGCTATTCTGAAGGCCACATCCTGAAAACAACCTAACCCAGTCGAGGGGGCACCCAGACAGCAGGTAAACAGAGAGAGAAGGGGGAGCTTGTAACCCCCTGGCTGGATCCTTCCATCGGAGTCTCACAAAAAAAGTCCCTGCCTCAAGGCATACTAAATTCAACCCAGGGAAAGCTAATCTCATTAGGAGCCCTTGGAGCTCCTAGAAGCCGCGGCCCCTCCCCCCACAGAGTGCAGGCTCTGGCCGGCTAAAGCACAGGAACAAGGGCCAAGCTAGGCTTAGAGCGTGGAAGTAAGGCCATGGAGAAGCATCAGGAGGATGCCGAGGAGAGGAGGGCAGTAACAGGGACACACCAGCAACTCCTGGCTTCCCGGGAAGACAGAACAACAACTGCATAGAATGGATAATCTGCCTAGGGCTAAAACCTCTGAACCTCAGACAGAGATAAGAAAAGCTAATCCCCCTCACTCAGATAGAAATGGCAAACTCCACAGAAGCACAAAAGTCCCAAAATTCAAAAAAAAAAAAAAACAAGAAGAAGGGGGCGACTTTGGACACATTTTATGGAACAAAAATACAAAACACAGAGGAGATATAAGAGGAAACACAAGCAAATGCTCCGAAACCTTCCAAAGGAAATGGAAACTCTCCACAAACCCATGAAGAATTTGAATCTGAAATGATCAAAAAGATGGAAGCCTTCTGGGAGGAAAAGTGGGAAATAATGCAAAAGAAATTTACGCATCTACAAAACCAGTTTGACCAAAGTGAAAAGGAAAACCAGGTTTTAAAGCAAGACCTAATAAAGCAAAGCCAAAAGACCAAGAAATTAGAAAAGAACATAAAATATCTCACTGACAAAGTGACAGATTTGGAAAATAGAGGGAGAAGAGATAATTTAAGAATAGTTGGACTTCCAGAAAAGCCAGAAATAAACAGCAAGCTCGACATCGTAATACAAGAGAAAATCAAAGAAAATTGCCCAGAGATTCTAGAACAAGGGGGCAATACAGCCACTGACAGAGCTCACAGAACACCCTCTACACTAAACCCCCAAAAGACAACTCCCAGGAATGTAATTGCCAAATTCCAAAGCTCTCAAACAAAAGAAAAAATCCTGCAAGAAGCCAGAAAAAGACAATTTAGATATAAAGGAATGCCAATCAGGGTCACACAAGACCTTGCAAGTTCCACTCTGAATGATCGTAAGGCATGGAACATGATCTTCAGAAAGGCAAGAGAGCTGGGTCTTCAACCAAGAATCAGCTATCCAGCAAAACTGACTATATACTTCCAAGGGAAAGTATGGGCATTCAACAAAATAGAAGATTTCCAACTTTTTGCAATGAAAAGACCAGAGCTCTGTGGAAAGTTCGATACCGAAAATCAAAGAGCATGGAATACCTGAAAAGGTAAATATGAAGGAAAGGGAAAAGTAGAAAAATGTTATCTTCTTCTTTTACTCAAACTCTCTTCTATAAGGACTACATTTATATCAATCTATGTATACTAACAGGTGGGGAAAATTTAATGTGTAAATAGGGGGAAAAGAAAGACCAAATAGAATAATCATTCTCACACAAAGATTCACATGGGAAGGGGAGGGGAAGAAAACTCCTATAAGCAGGAGAGGAAGAGAGTTTTTACTTAAACCTTACTCTCAGGGAAATCAACTCTGAGAGGGAAAAACATCCAGATCCATTGGGATCTTGAATTCTATCTTACCCAACAAGGGTAGGGAGAAGAGTAAACCAAGGGGGGGAGGGGGAGAGGGAAAACAAAAGGGGAGGGAAAGAGAGGGCGGAGGGAGAGGGAACAAAAGGGGAGGGACTAAAAAGGGAAACATATCAAGGGAGGGGATAAGGGGGACTGATTTAAAGTAAATCACTGGACTAAAAGGTAGAGCCGAAGGAAAAAAGGTTAGAATTAGGGAAGGTTATCAAAATGCCAGGGAGTCCACAAATGACAATCATAACTTTGAACGTGAATGGGATGAACTCACCCATAAAACGTAGACGAATAGCAGAATGGATTAGAATCCAAAACCCTACCATATGTTGTCTTCAAGAAACACACATGAGGCGGGTTGACACCCACAAGGTCAGAATTAAAGGATGGAGTAAGACCTTCTGGGCCTCAACTGACAGAAAGAAGGCAGGAGTGGTAATCATGATATCTGATAAAGCCAAAGCAAAAATAGACCTGATCAAAAGGGATAGGGAAAGTAATTATATTTTGTTAAAAGGGACTTTAGATAATGAGGAAATATTACTAATCAACATGTATGCACCAAATAATATAGCACCCAAATTTCTAATGGAGAAACTAGGAGAATTGAAGGAAGAAATAGATAGTAAAACCATATTAGTGGGAGACTTAAGCCAACCATTATCAAATTTAGATAAATCAAACCAAAAAATAAATAAGAAAGAGGTGAAAGAAGTGAATGAAATCTTAGAAAAATTAGAATTAATAGACATATGGAGAAAAATAAATAGGGATAAAAAGGAATACACCTTCTTCTCAGCACCACATTGCACATTCACAAAAATTGACCATACATTAGGTCACAGAAACATAGCACACAAATGCAGAAAAGCAGAAATAATAAATGCAGCCTTCTCAGATCACAAGGCAATAAAAATAATGATCAGTAAAGGTACATGGAAAACCAAATCAAAAACTAATTGGAAATTAAACAATATAATACTCCAAAATCGTTTAGTTAGAGAAGAAATCATAGAAACAATTAATAATTTTATTGAGGAAAATGACAATGGCGAGACATCCTTTCAAACCTTTTGGGATGCAGCCAAAGAGGTAATCAGAGGTAAATTCATATCCCTGAGTGCATATATCAACAAACTAAGGAGAGCAGAGATCAATCAATTGGAAATGCAAATAAAAAAAACTCAAAAGCAATCAAATTAAAAAACCCCAGCAGAAAACCAAACTAGAAATCCTAAAAATTAAGGGAGAAATTAATAAAATTGAAAGTGATAGAACTATTGATTTAATAAATAAGACAAGAAGCTGGTACTTTGAGAAAACAAACAAAATGACAAAGTACTGGTCAATCTAATTAAAAAAAGGAAGGAAGAAAAGCAAATTAATAGCATCAAAGATGAAAAGGGGGACAGCACCTCTGATGAAGAGGAAATTAGGGCAATCATTAGAAATTACTTTGCCCAATTATATGGCAATAAATACACCAATTTAGGTGATATGGATGAATATATACAAAAATACAAACTGTCTAGACTAACAGAAGAGGAAATAGAATTCTTAAATAATCCCATATCAGAAAATGAAATCCAACAAGCCATCAAAGAACTTCCTAAGAAAAAATCCCCAGGCCCTGATGGATTCACCAGTGAATTCTATCAAACATTCAGAGAACAGTTAATCCCAATACTATACAAACTATTTGACATAATAAGCAAAGAGGGAGTTCTACCAAACTCCTTTTATGACACAAACATGGTACTGATTCCAAAACCAGGCAGGTCAAAAACAGAGAAAGAAAACTATAGACCAATCTCCCTAATGAATATAGATGCAAAAATCTTAAATAGGATACTAGCAAAAAGACTCCAGCAAGTGATCAGAAGGGTCATCCACCATGATCAAGTAGGATTTATACCAGGGATGCAGGGCTGGTTCAATATTAGGAAAACCATCCACATAATTGACCACATCAACAAGCAAACCAGCAAGAATCACATGATTATCTCAAAAGAAGCAGAAAAGGCCTTTGATAAAATACAACACCCATTCCTATTAAAAACACTAGAAAGCATAGGAATAGAAGGGTCATTCCTAAAAATAATAAACAGTATATATCTAAAACCATCAGCTAATATCATCTGCAATGGGGATAAACTAGATGCATTCCCAATAAGATCAGGAGTGAAACAAGGATGCCCATTATCACCTCTACTATTTGACATTGTACTAGAAACACTAGCAGTAGCAATTAGAGAAGAAAAAGAAATTGAAGACATCAAAATGGGCAAGGAGGAGACCAAGTTATCACTCTTTGCAGAGGACATGATGGTCTACTTAAAGAATCCTAGAGATTCAACCAAAAAGCTAATTGAAATAATCAACAACTTTAGCAAAGTTGCAGGATACAAAATAAACCCACATAAGTCATCAGCTTTTCTATATATCTCCAACACAGCTCAGCAGCAAGAACTAGAAAGAGAAATCCCATTCAAAATCACCTTAGACAAAATAAAATACCTAGGAATCTATCTCCAGAGACAAACACAGGAACTATATGAACACAACTACAAAACACTCTCCACACAACTAAAACTAGACTTGAACAATTGGAAAAACATTAACTGCTCATGGATAGGACGAGGCAATATAATAAAAATGACCATCGTACCCAAACTTATTTATCTATTTAGTGCCATACACATTGAACTCCCAAAATATTTCTTTACTGATTTAGAAAAAACCATAACAAAATTCATTTGGAATAACAAAAGATCAAGGATATCCAGGGAAATAATGAAAAAAAAAAACATATGATGGGGGCCTTGCAGTCCTAGACCTTAAACTATATTACAAAGCATCAGTCATCAAAACAATTTGGTACTGGCTAAGAAACAGAAAGGAAGATCAGTGGATTAGACTGGGGGAAAGCGACCTCAGCAAGACAGTATACGATAAACCCAAAGATCCCAGTTTTTGGGACAAAAATCCACTATTCGATAAAAACTGCTGGGAAAATTGGAAAACAGTGTGGGAGAGATTAGGAATAGATCAACACCTCACACCCTACACCAAGATAAATTCAAAATGGGTGAATGATTTGAACATAAAGAAGGAAACCATAAGTAAATTGGGTAAACACAGAATAGTATACATGTCAGACCTTTGGGAGGGGGAAGGCTTTAAAACCAAGCAAGACATAGAAAAAAATCACAAAATGTAAAATAAATAATTTTGACTATATCAAATTAAAAAGCTTTTGTACAAACAAAACCAATGTAACTAAAATCAGAAGGGAAGCAACAAATTGAGAAAAAATCTTCATAGAAACCTCTGACAAAGGTTTAATTACTCAAATTTATAAAGAGCTAAATCAATTGTACAAAAAATCAAGCCATTCTCCAATTGATAAATGGGCAAGGGACATGGATAAGCAGTTCTCAGATAAAGAAATCAAAACTATTAATAAGCACATGAAGAAGTGTTCTAAATCTCTTATAATCAGAGAGATTCAAATCAAAACAACTCTGAGGTATCACCTCACACCAAGCAGACTGGCTAGCATGATAGCAAAGGAAAGTAATGAATGCTGGAGGGGATGTGGCAAAGTTGGGACATTAATTCATTGCTGGTGGAGTTGTGAATTGATCCAATCATTCTGGAGGGCAATTTGGAACTATGCCCAAAGGGCGACTAAAGAATGTCTACCCTTTGATCCAGCCATAGCACTACTGGGTCTGTACCCCAAAGAGATAATGGACAAAAAGACTTGTACAAAAATATTCATAGCTGCGCTCTTTGTGGTGGCCAAAAACTGGAAAGTGAGGGGATGCCCATCAATTGGGGAATGGCTGAGCAAATTGTGGTATATGTTGGTGATGGAATACTATTGTGCTAAAAGGAATAATAAAGTGGAGGAATTCCATGGAGAATGGAACAACCTCCAGGAAGTGATGCAGAGCGAGAGGAGCAGAACCAGAACATTGTACACAGAGACTAATACACTGTGGTATAATCGAATGTAATGAACTTCTCCATTGGTGGTGGTGTAATGGCCCAGAACAATCTGCAGGGACCTAGGAGAAAAAGCACTAAACATAAGCAAAGGATAAACTATGGGAGTGAAAACACTGAGGAAAAGCAACTGCCTGACTACAGCGGTTGAGGGGACATGACAAAGGAGAGACTCTAAACGAAACTCTAATGCAAATATTGACAACATAGAAATGGGTTCGAATCAAGAACACATATGACACCCAGTGGAATCACGCGTCGGCTATGGGGGGTGGGGGGGAGGAAAAGAAAATGATCTTTGTCTTTAATGAATAATGCTTGGAAATGATCAAATAAAATATTTAAAAAAAAAAAAAGAAATATGAAGGTCCTAGATCTATGGTTCTTAATAGTTCCTATTAGCCCCAAATCTTGGTTTATTCATTTTAATTAAAGAATTAATGTGCAAAAAATCCTTAGGGAAGAGAGCCTAGAGGTGAGCAGAGGGTGGACTACATGTATCCAGGCTGCCACTGCCACCTTGGTGGAAGAGAGCAGAAAGTGGTCCTGACACAGCTAAAAAAGGATGGACTCACTGCACTCAAGTGAAGGGGCTGACAACTCCACTTGTCTCCTGGACAGTTGAGGCTTTGGAGGGACAGCCCTGAAGGTGACATTCAGAAGGACACTGGTGACTGGTGATGAGATGGGATTGAGTGTATTTGGACTGGGAATTTGTGGACTTTTATTTGTGTTATTGGTTATATTGTCTTAATTTGTATGTGTTGTACCTAGAAAGGGAAACTGAAGCAAGTGAGAATAACACATTTCTGAAAATAAAAAAGGGGGGATTGTGTGAGACAGAATTGAATATGCTGTTCCCAGAATGAGCATTCTAGTTTGTTACCTTTTGTTGATTGAGGACTCTGGGACAAGGGTAGGAGGGAAACTGATAAAGGACAGAAAGGACAATGAACAGGTATATTGCCTGCTTGCTGCCTAGTCAGTTGGCACTTCTTAGCCCATCACTGAAGTGCTCTCTTTCATGAAGGGGACTATACAACTGCCTCTTTTTACTCCTCCTTCTGATTCCAGGTTTTGTTTATTTGAGTGAGTCACCATTTTTATCTCACATACAGTTAAGTGGCTCAACAGATTGAGAGCCAAGCCTAGAAATAGGAGGTCCTGGATTCAAATCTGACCTCAGAGACTTCCTAGCTGTGTGACTCTGGGCAAGTCACTTGACCCCCATTGCTTAGCCCTTACCACTCTTCTGCATTGGAACCCATAGACAGTATTGACTCTAAGAAAGAAGGTAAGGGTTGTTGTTGTTTTTTTTAAGAACATATTTATCAGATATCTTACAAATCTAACTAAAAGAGCTTTAAAATAAAAAAAGGATGGAGGACAAATAAAATTGCCTAGGTCCTCCAAGCTAGATACTATAGGACATAGCCAAAATGAAACCCTAAGTGCACATGAAACAAAATCTAAGAGAGCCAGTGGTAAAACCCATAGCCTGAAATGTCCCAAAATTTAGTCAAAAAGAAGGAGATCCTAAAGCAAAGAATCAAATATAACCTCATAGATTTCACTGAGATTTATTGGTATAAAACTCATAATTTAGATTATAGTTCTGGATGAATAAAACTCTTCAGAAGAAACAGGTTAGATAAAATAGGGTGAGTAGGGTAGTATATATTAAGAAGACATTTATGCAAAGAACTAAGAAGCATGGTGGAGAGTATTTCAGCAAAGGCCAATGAAGGGAAAAACAGAAATGTTTTTCCTTTATCAGAATGCTACAGACCCTCTGCAATAAAGAAGAATTAGATCTCTCTCTCTTTCTGTAAACATAGCCTTTACTTGCTTTAATACTATCATCCTTCAGAATGCAGAGGTACTAATGAGGAGAAATAATATTTAAGATCTAATTCTCACTAGTAGAAATAAATTTGTTGTCAGGGTGGAAATGATGAGAACTTTGCAGGTAAAACTCCCTTCTAGAGTTTGTGATAGAGAAGGAAAAATCAGGGTATACTTTTTCATGTGCCCTAAGTTGGGGAAGAGCAGATTTCAAGGGGTTCAGAGGAGGATATTTAGGATTCCAGGAACTATAATTTTATAGAGGAAGTAAGCCCAAGAGGGATGGGAAAGTCTGGAGAACTTTCCTGGAATATCGGGGATACCTTGGCTAACTTGGTGGAAATTCTGAATTCCTAAATGAAAGTAAAGTTTTCAAGCAGCCTCCCAAGAACTGGGCAACTCCCACCTCCTGCCTTTAAAGCCCTTTAGAGGAGCAAAATTTGAGTATCATACTAATGATGGGACTCCCAAGAAGGCATAGTTTAAGCTAAAGGGCCAGGAAACATTGAGCTGGTAGAGGTAGAGGGTGAAGCCCATTATTAGCTCAAGCCCCAGGACAGTTTGTATTCATTATGCAATAATGCATTATTATGACTAATTAGCTCTCTTGTTACCAAATACTGACCCACAATGGGGTTTAGTAACAGTGTTGGAAATGTCATTGGTGCTTTAAATCTGATGTTCCTGGCATTTCTCCTGATTAAAATTATTGTTTTTACATTAGGAAATCTGCTCTGAACTGCCTCTTACATAACTGCTATAGAAATTGTGCTTTCCTGAAGATTGTTTGTTTCCTGAAGATTTTTTACTATTTTTATTAAGCCCCTAATTTAGTGCTATTTCTACTAGGATTAATTTATATTTATTTTAGTTTTGGAAAGAACCTTAGAAGAATGTTAAGACTGTGACATCTAGGGATGAGAGATAGTAGAAAATAATATTTCTCTTTTTTTTATTAAAAAATTGTCCCCAAACAATGAAAATCCACCCTTTCTCCTCCCTCACCCCACACCTTTCGAGGAATAACGAAAAAAACCTTCTCTGACAAATATGTAGTCAAGCAAAACAAATCCCTGCATGGGCCATGTCTATATAGATATGTCTCAATGTATTTTCAAAATTCCTCATCTCTCTACCAGGAAGTGGGTAGCATATATATATAAAGTCTTCTGGAGCAAGGATTGATCATTGTATTCCTAAGAGTCCCTAAGACTTTCCAAGTTGTTTGTCATCAAATGTTATTGTATAAATTGTTCTCCTGGTTCTGTTTACTTTATAACTTGCTCTGCCATTCCTTAGTTGACAAGCAGCTCCTCAGTTTCCAATTACTTGCTCCTGCAAAAAGAGTACTTACAAAAAAATTTGTACATATCGATCCGTTTTCTCTTTCCTCTATCTCTTTGGGAAATAGGTTTAATAATACCTTGGTCAAAGTTATGGGGAAAGGGGAGAAACAAGCATTTATTAAGCACCCACTATATTTCATCATGTGCCAGATCATGTGCTGTTATGTGCCAGACACTAGGCTAAGTGCTTTCTAAATATTATCTCATTTGATCCTCATGACAATCCTGAGTTAGATGCTAATATAATCTCCATTGTACAGTTAAGAAAACTAAGCCTGAGGTTAGGCAACTTCCCAACATCACACAGCTCAGTATCCAAGGCTGACTTTGAACTTAGATCTTCCTGACTCTAAGCCCAGCATTTGATCCACTGCATCACCCAGTTGCTTCAGATAGATCTATCCAGTTAATAACTTCTGGGGCATAATTCCAAAATGCTTTCCAGAATAGCTAGACCAGCACTACTAAAATGTATCTGTTTTCCCACAGTCCCTCCAGTATTTGTTATATTCCTCTTTTGGTCACTTTTACCAATCTGATAAGTCTGAGATGGAACCTCAGCATTGTTTTAATATTCATTCCTCTCATTACTGATAATTTAGAGCATTTTTTCATGTAACTATTGATAGCTTTGATTTCTTCCTCTAAAATATTTTTCCATAACTTTGATCATTTATCAATTAGGGAATGGCTCTTATTCTTATAAATTTTAATTCATTTCCTACATGTCTTAGAAATGGCACATAAGAGAAGTTTATAGCAAAGATTTTTTTTCCCAGTTGCCTGCTTCCTTTCTAATTTTAGCTGCATTGGGAAAATGTGAGATGTTGGTCTATACTGAGTTTCTGACAGATTTGTTTCCAGTTTTCCTAACAATTCCTTACAGATAGTGAGGTCTTACTCCAATAGTTAGGATCTTCAGATTTGTCAAACACAAGGCTACTTGTGATGGGGCAGTTAGGTGGCACAGTGGATAGACTGCCATACCCAGAATCAGAGAGAATCATCTTCTTGAGTACAAAATCTGACTTCAGACACTTCCTAGCTGTGTGATTCTGGGTAAGTCACTTAACCCTGTTTACCTCATCTGGAAAATGATCTAGAAAAGGAAATGGCAAGCCACCTGACTCTAAACCTGAAGCTCTCTATTATAATAGAGGCTCTTTCACCATGGTATTTTTGGTAAGGAAAGTGCTGGAATGATAACACTAGGAAATAAGGTTAGAGGAGAACTGAGATTTTCACTCCTCCCTCCTCACCCACTTCCTGTGTCTTTCTGTTGAATTTAACTTCAAGAAAAGGTAAGTTAACAGCAACCTTTCAAAAGATTAATTTCACAATATAATACTGTCAAAAGGGGATTTATTTTAAAGGAAGAAAGTTAGGGAGATGGGATAGGGCAGAGGGAATTTAAGGTTTCCCTAATCTATTATAAAATTCAATATAAGGAAATGGTTGATTTGTCCTTAAGGGGAAATTGTTAATAATTTGAAAAGGATCTTCAGAGCTATGCCCCAATCTTTCCAAGGTTAAATTATTGGTCAGAAATTCAGAGCAGTGATCTGCTCTCTCTCCATTCAAGAGAACAGAAGTGAAGTTTCATAAGTTGGCTTTCTTAACTGTCTCTCTGACCAAATTCTTCTCTGGAATCTTCCCTTCTCTCCTTGAATGACAGACCTCCAAGCTTCCATTCCTTGCATCTCTTAGCAAATCTCTCTGTTGTGGTAATCAGTTTCTCACAAAATCCCCCTTTTCCTTTTAAGCAAAATTACAACCTGGAATTTTGCCATGAACAATACTCACCTTATTATTTCACTATGAAGAATTCCTAACTACCTATACTCTAAACTCTATTTTAATATATTCCATTACCCACCCCCCCAAAATCCTAACCTGTCTTAACTATTCTGACTATTTCTATCCCAAGGTTTGGGATTAAGGAAAGAGGTATGGATCATAGAAATGCAATACAGAAATATTGTTTTAAACATAATAGTAAACAATGCAACAATTCAAATGATATTTTTGACAATGTAACTTTCTTATATCCTAATGACTATAATTTGCTCTAAATAAAAGTTTCTATGAACAACAACTGTTACTAATATTATTATGAAACTTAACTTATATTAATTATGGTATACATCTGTCCCTAAGTCATTTAGATTTCTTAACAAATTCCCTAAATCTTGCCCTATGTGTTAATCATTAGAATGTCAGTAACTTAACCTAATAATGTTATCATGTTAATTCTATTAGTATTTACAAATGTACATGTTTTTCCTATATAGATTTTACATATGTACAGTTATGATACAATTTTATATGTGATTTCTGTACAAAGTCATGCAAATAAGAAAATTCCCTTTCTGTCTGTTTGAATTTTCCACAGAAACTCACAAGAATATTGGTATGAATTTTTTGTATGTGTTACTATGAAATGTTTTGTATACTTACGCAGTTCATGAGACTCTTTTCCACGTTGTGCTTATGTGTAGTTGTATATGTGTGTATATACCTATATGTGAAGTTAACATGTATGACACATTCTTATGTGACTTCATCACCATCAGTTCAAGATTTCAAAATCTTTCCATGTCTCTGGTGTTGATTGTAGAAACACATGTCTTGGGTTTTTCATCTGTGCAGCATACATGTGTTGTCTGTCATCTCACCTTGATTGAAAGTCCTGTGTTCTTTAACATACAGGAACATGCATGCATGTAAGCTTTCATATGCGTGTATATAAGATTGATGATTTCTGCTTGTGCATGAGAGTAAGTTTGAATTCTTCATGCATGCCTGTCAGTATTCATGATTTGATTCTTCATGCATGGAAGTATGTTTCTCTATATGATAATCTTCATGTGTGGGTGTATGTAGTATATTGTACAGTGTATATTTTTCAGGATGTAATGTTATGATTTTGAAATATGATATTGTCTTATATTATTTGATGTTTGATTTCACATGGGGTTGTATTTTGTGTAAATTGTTTCTTTAAAATGTTCATATTAAAAGATTCTCTTGACTTTTGAATTTTCTTGAGGTAGAATTTTCTTTTAGCCTATGGGTTTCTGTGTTCTTATTGGAATAGGTAAAATGATACATGATAAAATGTATTTTACAGTCATGTTTCCTTTTCATTGTTGTAGGCAGAGACAATTTTCATCGGAGCTATAATCTTTATATATGCATGAGGCTATTTCATTATTGTTTTTTCTGCAGTGCTTATTTCTGTTGTAATTTGTACTCTCATGTCTTTCTTTATGTCATTATATGCAATGCTTTCTTATTTGTTCTTCTTGTCTGTTCATATATGGCTTTCCATTTATAGGAACTGTTGTTAAATATTGCTAGGGCTGTAGACAACATTGCAGATTTTCCTTATGCATTTTCTTCTTCATTGCTGTTCATGTCATGGATATAATGTAGTTTTACATGTGAAGCATGAAACCATGGATCTTTGCCATCTACCTTTATCGAGGTAGGAGCTGTCATAACCACATTCAAGGGACCTATCCATCTTGGTTCTGTAGATGATTCTCTATTAAAATTCTTTACATATTGTAACAGTTAAAATTTAGGGGAGACTGAGGCAGGTAGAAATTAGTTTCTCTCTGCAAGGAGTATTATATTTTTTTAGAGGTTTATTAAGGATTAAGGATTAAAGAATATACAAGTAAGAAACATGTGCCTAGGCCAGAGGCCTAGACAAAATAACCTCACATCATGGAAGACATGCCTCTGCTCCAAAATGGAAGTCCAAAAGAGAAGGAAAGAGCTCCAAAAACCTTTGCTACCAGCTTAAATCCTTTCTCGATCTCAGCCCACCTCAGAATTCCCGTGAGATTACAAAGCATTTTGGGGAAGTGGAGCAAAGACTTGTGGGGATTGTAGTCTTGTATTCGAGTCTATTTTTTACATTCCTCCGTTTGATCATTTGAAAAAAATTAATTTTTTTCCAAAGGATCATGAAAACATAATCAATTTAAAGATTACAATAATTTGAGGATAAGAGAAAAAAAGAACAAAACCAATAATTGCTGAACTCATTGACAAAAAGCCAGTTAGGGGGCAGTCCCCTTTGGCATGAAAGTATACATACAAATAAATGTTCAATCAACCACACCCAAAGTTCAATTTTGTGCAACTTGTAATCTGGAGGCTTCTTCATGGTGGCTTCTCCAACAGTTCAGTTCTGGATTCAGAGAGGTAGCATCTTCTTTACCTAAAATTCTTCTCAAAAGGAATTTAAACTTTGCAATTTAAATAATGATATTTTTTTACATTCCCCCCTTAAGAGGGTGATTGACAAATACAGAATCACTTAGGGATGCATGGCTGAGGTATGAGGTATATGAATCAATTGGCAAGAGATATTAAAAGGATATCAGAAAAATCCAAATAAAAAAGAAAAAACTCTGGATGAAAATATAGACTATCAAAGTCCTAGGTGAAAAAAATTCTAAGTAAAAAGAAAAATAAATCTATAACAGGTCCTTCAATCAGGGCCCAATGATCTAAGCAATGATGCATTTACCCAGTCAGTAGCCAGGACTACAGAAAGGTACCACACTATGAGAGGCAGAAAAGGAAGGGACCAGATTATAGAAGCCAAGTAGGAGCCAAGGTTTGGGGATACTCGTCTGTGAGTATTTTCAGAGTGAGTGTGGACACAAGGAAAGCCTATGTCTAGCAATGATAAACACAGTAACCTCGAGTCTTCACACTAGGTTCAAGACCTTTCTTTGGCCTAGAAGTGCATCAATCCATCCTGGATTGGCTTTTCTTTGGCTCTGTGCAATGGCTCTTGTGTGTATATCTTGTCCTGGAATCAGACAGAATCATTAAGCAAAGTCCCATAATTTTTTAAATAATTAGTGGCATCATTTTTATAGTCACAAGCTTTTTGGGCATGCTCTGACAAATGTATTTCAAACTTATAGTACTGAAAAGTCAAAAAGTTAAAGAAAATCTTAATACTGGTGACATGTGCTTCAAATATAAAAAAGAGAGAGAAAAATGAAAAAAAAAACAAATAGTATATTGCACATGCAAGAAAAACATAATAAAAGTCTTTAAAAATTCAAAAATATAGCTTATAATCATTGACACTCTGTGTCAGCTAAGAAAATATAAAACGCAAGGCTTTCTCACCAAAAATGAGATCCATTTCCTCTTAATGGCCATGATCACTGTGAGTAGAAGGCAAATGAGTTGAACAAGGTTAACAATTTTTTCATCTTTAAAAATACATTAGTACAAATATGTAGATATCAAAATCCCCAATATTCTCAATAGCCCAATTAATTACAATAGCAAACAAACACTATCATATTTCACATAAGTTGCTGTATGACATTTTAAAAACCTATGAATTGATGGACATTTGTCACAATTTTTACAAACATAGCAATCTTTCAACCTTGGTAATAAACATATTTTTTAAAACAAAGTAAAACTCATCTTAGGCTAAGAACATAATCAAGAAATCTATATATCATTCTGGTGCAAGTAAAGTAGTGAGCTGAAGAGTATAAATAAAGGGGTGCTCCTTTTTCTTGGAGGCTTATAGGGATACAAATGCCCTGAGATTAACTGCCCAACTTCCATTCACATGTGGGAAGGTTGGGGTTTATAAAATGTATTTCACTTCAGCTACTATTGGCCTTACCTCGTGGTAGGGGCAGGCAAAAATAACCAGATTGTTAAAAAAGAATTCCAAAAATCATATTTAAAAAACCCTTAAAATCATTTGAGATATTTAGCATATTAAATTTTTCCAAGGTTGTTATACAATTATAACTAGTCCTGAAGTCCATCTATGTGATAATTTACAAAGTCAAAATAGAAAGGCTGTTTTTTTTTCACATGGGCTTAATTACAATAATTTTTTTTTCAGCACAGTTATAGGGGAAAAACAACAGAATTTCAAAACTCAGTACATTCAAAATAAATTCAATCAACCTTCAGTGTAAGAGAATATTGAATCCAGTAAAATATGAACTTAAAATCACAAAGTTAAACCATAACAAAAAATGCAATAGAAATACAGAGATTTTTATAAACCTTTGGAGTCTGAAATGCCTCAAAATATTGCCTTTAAGTTCCTTGGGTTCTTATCCATTTAAATGTCTATTGTCCGAAGGCAGAGTAGTAAGGGCTAAGCAATGGGGTTCAAGGGACCCGTCCAGGGCCACACAGCTGGGAAGTATCTGGGGCCAGATTTTAACCCAGGACCGCATGTCTGTAGGCCTGACTATCGGTTCTCTGAGCCACCCATTTGCCTCCCCCAAGTTGAATCTTTGGGCTGAATCTGCTCCCTGACAGGCAGGTGAAGTCAATGAAATTACCAAAAGAGTCAAAATGTATCCTTTTAAACAGCCCATTGCTTAAAAGTCTGTTTGAAAAATCTGTTTCTTCTCCTCTCCCTTTTTATCTCTCCCTGGGGTCAATACCCCCATCCACATGGAGGCTTAGCCTAAGGGAAAATTCTCCTTTCTCCTTTCCCTCTCGTCTCTCCACTCCGCCCACATGGCCAATACTGTTACTAGCTGGTCACAATGAGTCCTGAGAGATCTGCTCCAAGGATCTGGGTGATGAGTTGGCTGGGGTCACAGTCCTGGGGCTGGGGCTGGGGCTGGGGTGATGAGCCGTCTGGGTTGGAGGCCAGATGAGTGAGAGACAGACCGCCAGGGTGGGTAGGGCCGGGAGCTCGGGCACCAGGTGAGAGGCCAGGAGCAGAAGCAGGAGTTGGAGAGGGCCGCAGGCAGGAGCTGATCAAGATAGTTTTCTAAAGAGCATCTTGGAGAAACTTGGCTTTAAAAAAATCATTATCTAGGCTAAAAAATTTGAGAAGTTCTCATCCAATCTAGTGGTCGCCAAAAACTGTAATAGTTAAAATTTAGGGGAGACTGAGGCAGGTAGAAATTAGTTTCTCTCTGCAAGGAGTATTATATTTTTTTAGAGGTTTATTAAGGATTAAGGATTAAAGAATATACAAGTAAGAAACATGTGCCTAGGCCAGAGGCCTAGACAAAATAACCTCACATCATGGAAGACATGCCTCTGCTCCAAAATGGAAGTCCAAAAGAGAAGGAAAGAGCTCCAAAAACCTTTGCTACCAGCTTAAATCCTTTCTCGATCTCAGCCCACCTCAGAATTCCCGTGAGATTACAAAGCATTTTGGGGAAGTGGAGCAAAGGCTTGTGGGGATTGTAGTCCTGTATTTGAGTCTATTTTTTACAATATACTTTGGTTTTATGGTTTTATCTTATGTAACGAAAAATCCAATGGTATTCTTTGTACTAGTAATCCTAGCTTTCTTAATTTTTTCCAGTCTTGTTTTGTATTTCAACTAGGTATTTATGAAGTACACATTCCCCTTTAAGCATTGATAGATATGATGGTTTTGCAGTCCTATCATGCCATAATGGTTGACTATATGACTATATATTTTGAATGGGGATACATGCAAGTCACCTCTGGGTCTTGTTCTTATTTGAAACAATGCAAGAGAAATAACATCTGTTCATTTCGAGTGTGTTTCTGAACAGAGTTTTCCTATTAATGTTTTTAATGCTTTGTTCATTCTTTCCACTTGGCCTGAACTCTGTTGTCTATAGGCGTTGTGGAAACTGCCTTTGATACCCAGATTCTTGTATATTTTTTGCAAAATTTGGGAAGTAAAATGCGATCCCCTATCTGAGTCTATGGTATCAGGAATTCCATATCTAGGAACTATTTCTTTTAGTAGAGATCTCACTACTGTGGCTGTATCACTTTTCTTAGCTGGAAATGCTTCAATCCATCTTATCAATCTATCCACAATAACCAATGCATACTTGTATTCCTTGTCTTTGGGCATGTTTATGTAGTCTACTTGTAGACACTGGAAAGGCATATACCTTAGAGGTATGCCTCCCAATACTATGTTCTTGAAATGTCCTTGATTGCCTGACAAGTTCTAATGGCATTTGTTGTTATCCCTGGTGCCATCCAGAAACATTGTACTGTATCCAAAATGACTTGCAGCCCATAATGTCCTTTTTCATGGATCACAGTGCATAGATGTTGATATAATTCTCTAGGAAGAATTGGTTTCCCACCGTGAGCCACCCAAATGCCTTTGATTAATTTAGCACCAAGTTCCTCTTTCCATAACTGAGCTTCATCTCCATGGTAAGCTTCAGTAAGATCATGCTTGTCCACCAGAGAGAAATTCAACACATGATAGGGACCGAATCTTGCAGCATATTTTGCTGTAATGTCTGCTCTTTCGTTCCCCAGGGATATTGTCTTTTCCATGAGTATGTGCCTTGCATTGGATTACAGCCACCTCTTTTGGAAGTTCTACAACTTTTATAAGACAGTCTTTTAGTTTGCCATATGCAATTGGTTTCTCAGCTGATGTTATGTACCCTCTATTCTTCCAAATAAACCCAGAGGCATGTATGGTTGTAAAAAGATAAGAGGAATCTACATAAATGTTTACTCTTTTGCCTTTTGCCAATTCTAGGGCTTCCAGTAGAGCTTTTAACTTGGCACCCTGAGCACTAACATGACTTGGTAATGATGCACACCAAAGCATTTTATCGTTGTTAACTATTGCAGCCCCCATGATCCTGTGTCCTCTATGAATGTATGAGGATCAATCAGTGTATAACTCCATATCATGATCACTAAGAGGTGTGTCTTTAAAATCATCTCTAGATTTACACATCATTTCCACAACTTGATTGCAATCATGTACTGGTTCTCCACCTAATAGCAAATCTGGAATCAGAGTAGTTGGGTTTAATGGTGCACACCAGGGTATGGTGATGTTGTCATTTCCTAACAAAATTACTTCATACTGTAAAAAATAGACTCGAATACAGGACTACAATCCCCATGAGCCTTTGCTCCACTTACCCAGAATGCCTTGTAATCTCACCTGGGCCGAGATCGAGAAGGTATTTAAGCTGATTCAAAGGCTTTTGGGGGCTCTTGGCTCTTTTTGGACTTCCGTTTTGGAGCAGGCGAGTCTTTTGCGTGATGTGAGGTTATTTTGTCTAGGCCTCTGGCCTAGGCACATGTTTCTTACTTGTATATTCTTTAATCTTTAACCTTTAATAAACCTCTAAAAAATATAATACTTCTTGCTGAGAGAAACTAATTTCTACCTGCCTCAGTCTCCCCATCTCCCCTAAATTTTAATCTTTACAGATGGCGACCTAATGAGGAAAAAAAAACTTTCAATCTTCTGATTTCTTTTCTGATCTTTAGTTCAACTTTTAATAGCTAGTACCTAGAAAAAAAATTTTTTTGAGCCATATCTCTCTGGCCAAGGTTTTTTACCCTCGCAAAGCTGCTACAGGCTCCGGACCTGCTGCCTACCCCACCTGGCTCGGCCCCGCTGCTTCCTGCCTGCAGCCTGCAGCCCTGATCATCCTCACCTGGTACCTGGTCCCGGCCTTGTCCACCCCCGCAGCCGCTCCTGCTCCTGGCCTCTCACCGGCCTCCTGCCTGCCTATTTCTGCTTCCCCAGACCCTCGAGCAGGACCCCAGTTGGCTCATCACTCAGATCCTTGGAGCAGATTGCTCAGGACTCATTGCGACCAGCTGGTAACAGTATTGGCCACGTGGGCGGAGGGGAGAGACGAGAGGGAAAGGAGACCGAGGGAAAGGAGACCGGGTAATTTTCCCTTGGGCTAAGCCTCCACGTGGATGGGGGTATTGGCCACAGGGGTATCAGTGCAGGGGAGAGAGAGAAAAGACTAGAGAGAAGAAACAGATCTTTTCAAACAGAAACCTAAAAAGCAATGGGTTTAAAAGGATTTTTGACTCTTCTGGCAATTTCATTGATTTTGCCTGCCTGTCTGGGAGCAGACTCAGCCCAAAGATTCAACTTTAACTTTGGGGAGGAAAATGGGTGGCCCAGCGAACTGGAAGCCAGGCCCAGAGCCTGGAGGTCTCTAGTTAAAATCTGGCCTCAGATGCTTCCCAGCTATGGGGCCCTGGACGGATCCCTTGAACCCCATAGCCTAGCCTTTACTACTCTACCTTCGGACAATAGACATTTAAATGGATAATTAAAAACAAACAAACAAAAAAACCCCCAAGGAACTTTGAAGAGACTAAAGGCTATATTCTAAGGCATTTCAGACTCCAATGGTTTATAAAAAAATCTCTGTATTCTATTGCATTGTTTTGTTTAAGATATAACTTTGTGATTTTTAAGTTCATATATTACTGGATTCAATATTATTCTGCTTGAACTGAAGGTTGATTGAATTTATTTTGAATGTACTGAGTTTTAAAATTCTGTTGTTTTTCCCCTGTAACTGTATTGAACAAATATTATTGTGAATAAGCCCATATATGAAAAAAACAGCCTTTTTCTATTTTGCCGAGGATGGATGGACTTCAGAACTGGTTATAATTGTATTAACAACCTTTGGAATTTTAATGTGCTAAATACCTCAAATGATTTGATTTTAAGGGTTTTTTAAATATGATTTTTGGAATTTTTTTTTAACAATCTGGTTATTTTTGCCTGCCCCTACCACGAGGTAAGGCCAATAGTAGCTGAAGTGAAATACATTTTATAAACCCCCAACCTTCCCACATGTGAATGGAAGTTGGGCAGTTAATCTCAGGGCATTTGTATCCCTATAAGCCTCCAAGAAAAAGGAGCACCCCTTTATTTATACTCTTCAGCTCACTACTTTACTTGCACCAGAATGATATATAGATTTCTTGATTATGTTCTTAGCCTAAGATGAGTTTTACTTTGTTTTAAAAAATATGTTTATTACCAAGGTTGAAAGATTGCTATGTTTGTAAAAATTGTGACAAATGTCCATCAATTCATAGGTTTTTAAAATGTCATACAGCAACTTATGTGAAATATGAAAGTATGTTTGTTTGCTATTTTAATTAATTGGGCTATTGAGAATATTGGGGATTTTGATATCTACATATTTGTAGTACTGTATTTTTAAAGATGAAAAAATTGTTAACCTTGTTCAATTCATTTGCCTTCTACTCACAGTGATCATGGCCAGATACAAAGAGGAAATAGATCTCATTTTTTGGTGAGAAAGCCTTGTATTTTATATTTTCTTAACTGACACAGAGTGTCAATGGTTATAAGCTATATTTTTGAATTTTTTAAAGCTCTTTTATTATTATATTTTTCTTGCATGTACAATATACTTTTTCAGTTTTTTTATTATTTTTTCTCTCCTTTTTATATTTGAAGCACATGTCACCAGTATTAAGATTTTCTTTAACCTTTTGATTTTTAAGTTTAAGATACATTTGCTAATACATGCCCTAAAAGGCTTGTGACTATAAAAATGATGCCACTAATTATTTAAATAAATTATGGGACTTTGCTTAATGATTCTGTCTGATTCCAGGACAAGAGATACACACAAGAGCCATTTCATAGGGCCAAAGAAAGGCCAATCTAGGATGGATTGATGCACTTCTAGGCCAATACAAAGGTCTTGAACCTAGTGTGAAGACTCGAGGTTACTATGTTTAACATGTGTTAAGACATAGGCTTTCCTTGTATCCACACTCACCCTGAAGATACTCACAGACGAGTATCCCCGAAACCTTGGCTCCTATAATCTGGTCCCCTTTTCTGCCTCTCATAGTGTGGTACCTTTCTGTAGTCCTGGCACTGACTGGGAAAATGCATCATTACTTAGATCATTTTGATTGGGCCCTGATTGAAGGACCTGTTATAGATTTATTTTTCTTCTACTTGGAATTTTTACACATAAGAATTTGATAGTCTATATTTTCATCCAGAAATTTTTCTTTTCTTTTGGATTTTCTGATGTCTTTTTAATATCTCTTGCCAATTGATTCATATACCTCATACCTCAGCCATGCATCCCTTACTGATTCTGAATCTTTCAATCACCCACAAAACGGGGGAATGTAAAAAAAATCATTATTTAAATTGCAAAGTTTAAATTCCTTTTGAGAAGAATTTTAGGTAAAGAAGATGCTACCTCTCTGAATCCAGAACTGAACTGTTGGAGAAGCCACCATGAAGAAGCCTCCAGATTACAAGTTGCACAAAATTGAACTTTGGGTGTGGTTGATTGAACATTTATTTGTATGTATACTTTTATGCCAAAGGGGACTGCCCCCTAACAGCTTTTTGTCAATGTGTTCAGCAATTATTGGTTTTATTCTTTTTTCTCTTATCCTCACACTATTGTAATCTTTTAAGTTTATTATGTTTTTATGATCCTTTTGGGGAAAAATTAATTCTTCCAAAAATGATCATGTGGAGGGAATGTAAAAAATAGACTCGAATACAGGACTACAATCCCCATGAGCCTTTGCTCCACTTACCCAGAATGCCTTGTAATCTCACCTGGGCCGAGATCGAGAAGGTATTTAAGCTGATTCAAAGGCTTTTGGGGGCTCTTGGCTCTTTTTGGACTTCCGTTTTGGAGCAGGCGAGTCTTTTGCGTGATGTGAGGTTATTTTGTCTAGGCCTCTGGCCTAGGCACATGTTTCTTACTTGCATATTCTTTAATCTTTAACCTTTAATAAACCTCTAAAAAATATAATACTTCTTGCTGAGAGAAACTAATTTCTACCTACCTCAGTCTCCCCATCTCCCCTAAATTTTAATCTTTACAATACTGAGATACTCCTGCATTTGTGAAAAAATGCATATTCTGCAATCATAGTAGTTTTTCAATTTGATGTGCGGAATATATATGTAACTTGCATCCCAGTACAATATCATATGCTTCCTTCACCATGAGAGTAGCTGCAACAATATTTCTCAGGCAATGCACCATTCCTTGTGCAGCCAGATCAAGGATAGAACTGTAAAATGCAACAGCCCTTAAATTCAGTCCAAAATATTGTGCTAGCATTCCAGAAGCGATGCCCTTAGCTTCATGGACATACAAATGGAACTCCTTTTTGTAATCAGGTATTCCTAACACTGGAGCTTTCAAAATGGCTTCTTTCAACTTTGACAAAGCATGTAGATGTTCTTTAGTTAATTTCAAAGGTTCTTTAACTTCTTTCTTTGCCAAATCAGTCAAACATTTGGAAATTTGGGGATACCCTACAATATACTGTTTTGAGAAACCAGCAACCCTAGAAATACTCTAAGTTGTTTCTTAGTACTAGGGATGCCTAGCTTCTGTATATCTACTATCCTTTTACTTGAGATTTTCCTGGTGCCTCCTTCCAGGATAAATCTGAGATAGTTGACTTTTGGCAGTACCCATCGGATTTTCTTTTTAGAGACTTTATGTTCTCTCTTATAAAACTTTATTAATGACTTCTTTGAATCTTCCAAGTATATCTTTGGATCAAGTGATGCTAATAATAAATTGTCTACATAGTGTACCAGCTTGCTATGCTTGAAAGTGATGTTAGCTAGATCTCTTTGAAGAAACTGACAAAATATAGAGGCCGATTCACAGATTAGCATAGTATAACAGAGTTGATTTTGTCCCCATTGAAAAGCAAAGATGCCGAGTGCAATGGTACAGTAAAATGTGCATTGCTTAGATTTATCACTGTCTACCAATGGGTATCTGGTGGTATCTGTGTGATAATATCGTTTGGTAAAGGTGTAACCATATATGTCTTCTTTATAAAGTTGTTCACTGCCCTAAGATCCTGTACAAATGTCCAGCATTATGTTTGGTCTGCATTGTTTGTTTTTCTTAATAGCCAGAATTGGACTAGTAAATTCAGACACTATAGGCCTTAAAATACCTTGTTACAATAAGCTGTTTATAATTGGTGTTATGCTTTCTATGGCTTCTCTGCTCAATTTGTACTGAGGTATCTTAGGAGGTACACAATCTCTGACTTCTATTTTTACTGGTGTCACTGATTTTATTCTAGCCACATCATTCTGGTGTTTAGCAAAAACCCCTTGTGGAATGTCATCAGGTATCTCATACATAGATGTCAAAATTTGAATTTGCTCAGGTTTTTCTTCCAATTGCTCCAGATATAGCAATGGGTAATTCTTTAGAGAATGTTTAGGCAGATGCAGGTATATCTTTCCAGAACATTCGCATTACAGGGTTGCCCCGATCTAACATAAAAAATCATGCCCTAAAAAGTTATCTGGACATGAAGGGATCAATGGGAATGTATGATCAATGGTGAGAGGACTTAGTTTAATTATTGTGCTTTTGAGCTTGGGGACCTGTTGTATCTCTCCCATAGCTCCAGCCACAGAAACCATACCCCCTATAGTGGTATCCCCTGGAAATGTCTTTAGGACTGATTTTGAAGCACCAGTATCCACGAGAGCTTTGTATTGTTTCTTCCCCACCTTAATCCATACATATGGTTCTGGTTTTTGTGTAGCTATTGAGTTAATTGCTAATGATTCATTTTGCACTGCACTTTTCTCTGCTGCCATTTGTATGGTTGAACCAGTTAAATCTTCATGGCTTAAATCATTTCCTAATTGATCTTAATTTAAATTTGACGGTATCTTATTTCCTCCTTCACTGGAATATGAATTTAAACCATAGCTATCTGTAATTTCATATAGTTTTACTTGGTCAGACCTCTCCCTACCATTTAGAATGTCAGCTTCATGAAAGTCTCCTGAACCCTTGGCTATCATGGCAGTTGTTGTTATGCCCTCCATTCTAACTGTATTTTCAAATCTAACTGCTGTTTCACTTCCAATATATTGAATATGTATGATCATCAATATCAACTATATTTTCAGCTCCATTTTCTTTTAGATTTGAAATTTCCAAGTTATCTAATGTAGGATGAAAATTTTCAGCTTCTGGGTTCAAGCTAGATATTTTATCTAAGGAAGTCTGTCACCATATAGCTTTTTGAAGTTTTAATAGGTTCAAGTGAGGTTTTATCTTTGTCTGTGAGTTTATGTATGTTTACAGCTCCAGTAATTGTATCTGCTAAAGTAACTTCAGTCTTTGCTTTCCTTTGGATATTATATTGCAGGGAATTGAAATTGTGTTTCACTGTTTCTTTCAAGAGCTCATGATCATGTTTATGCAAGTTTTCATGAATTGTTTTTGTCTTCAATTCAATCTCTGTGCCCATTTTACACTGAAAAAAGTTTTCCAGATATCTCTTTATCTGTTCTCTGCTTTTTTCCTGACTGATTACTATGCCCTTTCTGTCTGAGTCTTCAATATCAGCTTGCATCTGCGCAATTAGATTTTTAATCTCTTCATCTATAGCCTCCCGGCCTACGAGAGGCTGCAAGGGGGAGAAAGAGAGGATAGAGATAGAGTAGAAGTTTTGATCCCGCGAAGGGCGTGAACGAGCCGACCTTAGAGATGTGAATAACCGAGTCAGTAGACAAATATTATTTGTATGAGCCACAGCTAAGCTCCGACCACTGAGTGTAATTATTCAGGCTAAAACCACCCAATGATCTCAACTTAACACCATACTGGTCAGAGGATGAAGCTAGCTCAGATGGAAGGGAGATCAGAAACTACAGGAGGTAGATAATGCTAGGTAGCATTAGGAGGAAGAGAGGAAGTAAGGCAGGCCTGGCCTAAAGACCAGGCCTTAGTGAGAAAGATAGAAAAGAGAGAGAGAGACAGGGGAGAAGATGCTACTTGCCAAACCTGGGGATGCTGATCAAGTGGGCGGAGCTTACTGGGGCTCGTTTATTTATAGTCTTGACAGCTCAATACATATTGAACAGTTATATGATACCTCAATACATATGGATGAGTTACCTGGGGTATTCCCATTGGATAATGCAACTTATGACAAGGTGAAGGTGGGGTTATTATCCCCGGGAGAGTGAGACAAAGGAAAGCCAGGTTTCGCGCCTAAACTTCAGCCACGCTGGCAATAAAATTTATTGCCATGCACAGGATGGCTATGTGCTCACTCACATTCCTTGTCTCCCCATAGTGTCTATGGGCTGGACTGCTACATCATCTAATTCCTGTACTTGTCTCTGCTTTTCACTCAATATTTGATTAAATTTATTATCATAACTTCTCACAGGCCCAATAAATTCACTTTTATGTTCCACTCATGTATTTTCTTTTCTCTTTATATGCTTTTGTTTCATTCCTGCCAGTTCCTCATTGCTTGTCACATCCTGCAATTCCTTACTGCCCACCCCATGTTTCTAAGTATCTTAGATTCCTGGCTTCATACATTTTGCCTTCTTTTTGATACCATATCTGCATATTTTGGTTTAGTCCCTGATTTTATGACTACCTTCATGGCTTCAATGTCTGACTCTTCCTGATCATTTCTTAGCCCGCAATACTGACAGCATGAGTTTGTCTTTGATCTATAATAGGTTTTTCCCTGTGTGCCTTTATTATTATTTTCATATTTCTTCTTTAGATAACAGTCCTTGATAAGGTGTCCAACCTTGTGACACAGGAAACACTTCCTTGTTTCTTTCTGTCCCCTGTTCTGTTGGTATGAGGGTCAAGAGTATGTCTTTATGGTCTGTAAACTCTTAATTTGCTTAATTTCTTTCTGTTTTTATGACACTTCTGTGCATTGCAATTTTTGCTTTAATTCCCTCATTTCAGACTGCTGTTCCTTGTGACTCTCCCATAAGTATGTTGCTGAATCTTGAAGTTCAGCTACGGTGACATTATCATACTTTGGGAAGTCATTTCTAAAGAAAATTTTCAAATTTGCAGTTGTAGCCCCAAAGAACTGCCCTCTTGCATGTGCCACAGCCTCCTCTAAATCCTGATCTATACCCATTATAGACTCTGCTGTCTCAGCTAAGTGATTGATGTATATGGCAGGATGTTCATTACTTTTTTTATTTAACTTATCAAATTTACCCCATGCATTTGGTTTGGAGCAGAAAGACTTTATGGCTTGCAGGAGATCTTCCCTGCATTTTCTCAAGTAAACCATAATAGTAGGATTTGCAAAATTGAAATCCTCTCTCTGCTCTTCAGTTGGCCAGCTTGTTAGGGTACTGTCTTCTGCACAAATTGCCTATGCTCATGGGGCTAAATAATTCAGAAAGAAGGAACTCTGCATCCTGGAAATCAGGGTCAAATATTTTAAATGCCTTCTTCAATTCCTTAAGAACTCAGTAGGGCTCGCAGAGAAATTTTGGGAACCTGCATTTGATAGAATCAAATTCCTGGGTGGAAAACTGTGGATCTTTGAATGAACCACCCCAGCCAAGTCTGAAATTTTTACAATATCTCTGAATGGTAGTATTTTCTCTGCATCATTGTTGACTTCCTTGTTATTTTCCTGAGCCCCTTTCTTGCTCTTCCCTTTGGCTTTCTTATCTTTCTCCTTAATATCTTTGTCCATAAGCCCTGTATCTTTTTGCCTGCTTCCATCTTTAGCCTGATCTATTCCTTGCTTTTGTAGAAACTCCTCACACATTTTCTTGACTAACTGTTCCAGATTTGTGGCTACTACCAGGATTTGAGCTGCTTTTCTTGGTGTCATAAACTTGATAATGTTCTTAAGGTATGAGAAAGTCTGTATGGTAGCCATTGTACTCACATATAGTTGGGTAAGGATTTGCCATAGCACAGTATCTGTTGTAAAAGGTATAGCTGTTATAAAAGCCTTTGAATTAGATATAAGGCCTATAGTATCCATAATGACAGTAGTTACTGCACTATACATTATAGTATATATCTAGTAACATGCAATGGCTCATAGCACAAGCTATGCTACAGATTATCTGTAGCATCATCTTCTGTTTCTTTTTCTACTACTTTCTTTCACTGTTTTGGAAAAGAGTAAGATCTTTTCCAAGGTGCCAAGTTCAAGAGAGCAGAAAATCAGAGTAGTGGTCTACTGGTTCCTCTCTCCCCATTCAAGAGAGCAGAAGTGAAGTTTCATAAGTTGGCTTTCTTAACTGTCTCTCTGACCAAATTCTTCTGTGGAATTTTCCCTTCTCTCCTTGATTGACAGACCTCCAAGCTTCCATTCCTTGAATCTCTTAGCAAATCTCTCTGTTGTGGTAATCAGTTTCTCACACTATCTACCGTATCAGCTAGTTGCCCCTTCAACTATGTTTTTGGTTAACTCTCTAGGGTTCACTAAATCATCATATCATCTGGAAAAATAAAAAAAAAAATGTTTCTTCTCTGTTTATGCTTTTTTCCTCATTTTTTTTCTTCTCTTGACACTATAACTAGTATTTCAATAGCAATTGTTTTATGTTAATTAGGATGTTTTCCCTTCCAGAGAACAAGAAGGTCATCCATAAGATAAACATTGGTTTGGCTTCCTTGATACTAGAGGCATAAAAGACCCATCCTATGAGGAGTCAGATGTGTCTGAAGTTTTGAGGAATTTCCATTGCACTGTGGGGATACCTTTCTGACCTAGTACTGCTGATTGCTAAGGTAACTGGGGAAGTAAAGAGGAGCAGCATTTCATCTGAATTAGGATACTTTAAAAATTTTATCCTTTTTAAATTTTACTCTAAATAAAGTTATTTTTATTATGTTATAATCCATAGTGCCTTGCTTCTTCCTAATCCCAAACCTGAATCCCTGGTCTGACCCAAACTTGAAGGAACCCAGAATACTGTTTAAGTTCTGAATGTACTAAGGTTGATTAGGAAAACTAAAGACAACCAAAGAGTGAGTTTTTGTTTGACTATGTTGAGAAAGAGAGAAGGGTCAAAGAAAGATAGAAAGAACTATGGTTTGGGATGGATGAGACAAAAGTATCTGACAAAATAGAGAAGAAAGAGCTGCTCAGTTCTTATTTACTTCTCTTTTTTTCTGTCAAGGAGGGTTATGGGGTGTTGATCAGGAGAGTCTAATTAATTCGAATTCTCCTAATCCACTTGAGAGATTCCAGGGGAGATACCTTTGCCAGAAGGGAGTAACTCTGCCCACTCCCTCTTTCCCCATAGTTAGGCATGGGCATTAGAGCCTTGCTAGGGAGATACAGGGACTACCTGATTGGTTCCCAATGACTGGGTTTAGGTTGAAGTTGGCTGATAAATGAGTCAGGCAATATTGACTCTTGTTGGGGAGAACCTCCCTAAATATGTGGCCTGTGAATGGATTGTGGAGATGGTCCTGGGCTTGAGACTCTTCTGTGGCTTTATCTCTCTGGACTTTCAGCAAGAGAACCAGAGGAGATTTTTCTTCCTGCTCTCTCATCCCCACCCAAAATGGTGAATTTTATCCAAAGCACTTGGTGAACACAGACAATGCTTGCTCCAGTGAGCCTAAGAATGAAGTCCCTTGACCTTGGAGTTCTGACAGCATTTTTCTGCCTTTCTGTTTTCTGAGTACATGTCAGCAACTAGAACTTGAAAAATAAACATTTCTAGCCTCACAGATTACCTCATGAATAATCCTGAGCTCAAGAGCTCCTGTGCTCCAAAGTCCAGTACTAACTGCTCTGAGAGAGATTTATTTAACAGGATATTTCTGCAACTAGAGAGCTAAGGCCAAATCCAAAAAGTCTACTCTAGACCTTGCCAACTTTCCATGATAACAGCTATGTGATCATTCAGATATGGCTAGTCAGAGATGAATGCAAAACATCAGCAGTACCACAAAGAGCCTCTATGGCAAATTATAGGACCAAAATGGCTAACAGTTGATAAGCAAGGAGATTTTAAGAAAACACTTTCACTTCTTTTTTTTAACTCTTACTTTCTGCCTTAGAATTGATAATAAGGATTGGTTCTAACGTTGAAGAGTGGTAAGGGCTAGGAAATTGGGTTTACATGACCTGCCATTATTCACACAGCTAGGAAGTATCTGCGGTCAAATGTAAAACCAGGACCTCTGGTTTCCAAGCCTGGTGTTCTATCCACTGCACTACCTAGGCTGCCCCTACGTATTTGCTTTTGATGAATTTGAGCCACTAGGCCAAGAAGAATTATATCCTCATATACAAAAACTGGCAGGTGTAATTGTTGAGGTACCATTAGTAATGTTTGAATAGTCATGGAGAACAAGAGAGGTACTAAAGGACAGAAGGAGACAATTGTCTCATTTTTTTTAAGAAAGAGAAGAGCCCATAAACTATATACAATTGTCCCTTGCTATGTCACAGTTCACTAATTGAGGCTCCACTGTATTGCAGGTTTATATATGTGTGTGTGTGTGTGTGTGTGTGTGTGTGTGTATAATGCTGTATTACAAAGTTTTTGCTATATCATGGGATTTTATTGGGGGGGGGGAGTAAGAAACCAATTTATTGAAAGAGAAATTCAACAACAACTCCACCCCCTACCCACAACCCAAACAAAAGAGCAGCTAAGCCCAGGCAGGGTGCTTTGAACAGCAGGACTGTGTAACAGGACCTAGGGGCACAGGAGAGCTAAGAAGGGAGAATTCCTTTCTGTCTAAACCTCTGGGATGGGGACGAGTGGGGGAGCCAGAAGGGGTCTCATTGGACAGAACACTGACTGGAGGACTGAGGTCTGTAGCCCTAGCACCTGGAGTTCAATCTCCCCTGTCTTTGGGGTGGGAGAGAGGGAAGCTAGGGTTCAGACTTGCATTGGCCATGAGGCCTGTGGACACACAGCCAGACTAAGGCAAGAACAAAGGGTGGTAGGATCCTAGTAAGGGCTCACCCAATCTGGGAGGCTGCCCACAGAGGGAGAAGAGAGGGAAGGAAAAGGTGCTGGGGTGAGAGCCTGGGGGAGGCAGGACTAGGCCTGTATGTGGGTGGGAAGGAGTGTTGGGAGCAGAGAAGCTGGCCTGGAACAGGGGAGTAACAACAAACAAAGAGGAGAGAGCAGGCCAGAACAGTGCAGCGGGAGCAGAAGCCAATGAGTTCTCAAAGACACACACACAACATCAACAACAACCTTCCGAGGACAGAGAGAATACTGGACAGGACCCCTAGAAGCAGAGCCCAGGAAGTGAGGAGCCCTTCTCTATTGTGCCTAGGTAACCAGGAGACAGAGAGGCTCAGCCACCCTGACTGCCCCTTTTATGCTGGGCGGCTAACCAGCTCCAGCTCCATCCCTTTGACCTCAGGCCATCCCCTTCTGTCCCCCTCTGGAAAGCTGAGTTGACTTGAGACACAGATGACGTTCCTGGGTGGGGTGGGGTGGGGTTAAACTAACTCCTAACCAATACCTGGGGACCCATGGGTGCCCCTGACCGGCACTGAGTTCTGTATCCTGGGCACTGATTGGCTCAGTGACCAGCATCAGTCTGCTCTCCCACTACTTCAGGGATTTTCACTTATCAAGGGGGTGTCTGGAACCTAACTCCTCTGACAGATGAGGGATCACTATAATAGTAAGTTCAAATCCTGAGAGAGTTCTATAATGTATCATTGAAGAGATGGCTAGCAAATCTAAAAAGGAAGTGCTGATCAGAAAAAGTAATGTCTTTATCAAGAACAGGCAATGTTCAGATAACCTTATTTCCTTTTTTTTTTAACCCTTACATTCCATTTTAGAACCAATACTAAGTATTGATTCCAAGGCAAAAAAGCAGTAAGGGCTAGACAATGGGGGCTAAGTGACTTGCTCAGGGTCACACAGCTGGGAAGTGTCTGAGGCCAAATTTGAACCCAGGACATCCTATCTCTAGACCTGGCTCTCCATCCACTGAGCCACCTAGCTGCCCCCAACCTTTTTTTAATATAGTTATATAACTGATAAAATAAGTACTATAGATATTGTTTACCTAGATTTTAGTAAAGCATTTGACAAATTATTCCATATTATTTTGTGGGAAAGATGAAGTAATGTGGAGAAGACAATAATACAATCAGATGAATTTAGGATTTGTTGAATGGCCAGACTCAAAGAGCAGTGATTAATAATAGTTCAATGTCAACTTGGCAGGCCTCCAGTAGAGTGCACCAGGAATTTGTGCTTGGCTTTGTGATGATTAACATTTTTATCAATGATTTAAAGGAAAACAGCATGCTTATCAAATTTTCAAATGTTACAAATCTAGGAGAGATAGTGAATAAGCTGGATAGTAGAGTCAAGACCCCAAAAGATCCTGAAAGGCTGCATATGACTGGATCTAGGACAATGACATTCAGTAGGAATAAATGTAGAATCTTATATTCTGTTTTTTTAAAGATCAGCTACACAAGTACAAGATAAAGAAGACAAGGTTAGACAGCAATTTGTCTGAAAAAGATCTGGAAATCTTAATAGACTGGAGGTTCAATAGAAGTCAATAGTGTGATGTGGCAGACCAAAAAATTAATGTGAACTTGGGATGCATTTAGGAGTTCTTTCAGGAGAACATTGTACACAGACACTGATACATTGTGGCACAATCAAATATAATGAACATCTCTACCAGTAGCAATGCAATGATCCAGGACAACCCAGAGAAACTTATGAAAAAGAGCACTATCCACATCCAGAGAAAGAACTGTGGGAGTAGAAACGTAGAAGAAAAACATAATTGATCACATAGTTAGATGGGGATATATGATTGAGGATTTTAACTTGAAATGATCACTCTATTGCAAATATTAATAATATGGAAACAGGTTTTGAACAATGACTCATGTAAAACCCAATGGAATTGCTCCACAGTTCTGAGAGGTGGAGGGAAGAGGGATGGCAAAGAACATGAATCATATAACTACAGAAAAATCTCCTTAATTAATTAATTTTAAGAAAGGAGTTCTTCCAGAAATAAGGATACGGTAGTCCTTCAGAACCTATCTGGGACAAACCCACTCTGTTCAGTTGTCTATGTCAAAGATTAGGAAAAATAGTGACAAGCTTTAGAAAAGCATCCATAAGAGGGCAAACAGGATAATGATTCCATGTAAGTTAAGAGTAGGTTATAGAAACTGAAAATGTTTGGCCTATTATGCCCAATGGGTTATAAAACTATGTATACCCTTTGATCTAGTAATACCACTACTCTGTATACCAAAGAGATCAATAAAAGGAAAGGGACTTATATGTACAAAAATATAGCAGTTATTTTTATGGTGGCAAAGAAATGGGAATGAGGGAAAGCTCATCAATTGAGGAATGGGTGAACAAACTGTGGCATATGGTTTGGTGGAATATTATTGTGCTATAAGAAATAATAAGGATAAAATTTAAAAAAAGAAATAATAAGGATGATTTCAGAAAAACCTGGAAACACCTACATGAACTAATGCAGAATAAAGGGAGCAGAATCAAGAGAACATTGTACACAGAAACATCAATAATGTACAATGATCAACTGTGAAAGACTTAGCTATTCAACAATACAATGATCCAAGACAATTCTGAAAGACTTATGATGAAAAATGTTATCCACCTCCAGAGAAAGAACTAATGGGGTCCGAATGTAGAGAGAGAAGCATATTCTTTTTCACTCTGTGTGTATGCGTTATTTGGGGGTTTTGGTTTTTATGAGTATTCTCTCACAACATGACCAATATGGAAATAAAAATAAAAAAGAGAAAAAAAATGTTTGACCTAGGAAAGGGAAAATTAAAGAGGGGAAAAAAGGGGGAAAAAAACCATAACTTTATTCAAGGATGTGTATGTGAAGGGCTATCTTGTGTTAAATTATAAATCCTTTATAATATTATATACATATTATGTAATATATTATACTAATGTATAAAAATAAAATTATAAATCCTTTATAAATAAAGGATTAAAGTTGTTCTGTTTGGCCCAGAGGGAAAGTGATAATATAATGGATAGAACTTTCAAAAATTAGTCTTAATACTATGAGGGGAAATAATACTTCCTATATGGTCTTTGAGCAGAAGTTGGATGACTACTGTTGCAAAGATTCATTTTGAATATAGTTGTACTTCATAGCCACTGAAGACTCTTCCAACTTTAAGATTCTGTGACAAAGACCTGGGCATGGATGGTGGCCATAGAAAGAGGAGAGTGGGTGTGAGACACTGGAAGCTCCCCCAGAAACTAACATACCAGATATTAACTGTTAGGATGGCATTTCCCCAGAGCTAGTTGTTAAATCATCAGAGAGCATACATAGTATTCTCTCCAGTAGTATTTATATAGCAACATATATACCATTGCAGCTCTACTTGGGGTTATCAGATTGAATCATTAGCATTTATTTTGTTTTGTTTTTTGTTTTTGTTTTTTAAAACACTTACCGTCCATCTTAGAAGCAATACTGTGTATTTGCCCAGAGTCACACAGCTAGGAAGTATCTGAGGCCAGATTTGAACCTAGCACCTCCCATCTCTAGTCCTGGCTCTCAATCCACTGAGATACCCAGTTGCCTTCTATTCTGTTTTGCTTTAAGAAAATTAGTACATATTTAAAATTTTTTAACAATTTGAAAAATGATCCTTCTTTATTTTTGGTTCCTTTGAAGAAAGGACCTAGTTTCTTGGGACATGTACACTATTCCTAAATGAGGCAAACAAGACAGGTATTCTGACCAAGATCCAGTTCAGACAATTATATCCTCTTCTCCTTAAGTTTTTCTTGTAATTTCAATTATGTAAGTTGTTGAGGGGGAGGGATTTTCCCCATTTCTCCTAGGCCTCTCATTCTATTTCATTGTACATCTGATAGAAGATCACTGTCAGTTTTCCCTCCAATGATTGCTGGGTGAAGTAATCCTTTCAGTGAGATAAAGACTACCAAAAGACCATTTTGAAGGCTTTGGGGATCCCATTTGCTTTGGGAAATTCCACTGGAACAAATTAGTATTTCTGTTTTAGAGTATACCTTAGCTTTCAGTTCCATAATTCCTATCTAACAATTAACACAGTATATAGATCAGAGTTCTGTTGAAATGTGTATATCTCTTGATGATTGACTGAGTTATCTGCTTCACATTACCATTTTAGTTTTCCCTCCTGAAACTCTCTCTTCATAGAATCAAAGGACTATGGAGTTGGAAGATATTTAATCTAGTCTGATCTCTCATCTAATACAGGTATCCTTTCTGTAACATCATCTGCTCTGTAAGAACTTCTAACAATCTTGGGTTCAATACTTTAAAAGGCAACCCATTCCATTTTTAAATAACTCTAATTATTAGAAATTAATTCTTCCTATTTTAAAAAAATCAATCCATTCCCCAATTGACAAATGGTCAAGGGATATGAATAGGCAGTTCTCAGATGGAGAAATCAAAACTATGAATAATCACATGAAAAAGTGTTCTAAATCCCTCCTGATTAGAGAAATTCAAATCAAAACAACTCTGAGGTACCACTTCACACCTAGCAGATTGGCCAATATGGCAGCAAAGTGATAAATGTTGGAGGGGATGTGGCAAAATTGGAACACTGATACACTGCTGGTGGAGTTATGAATTAATCCAACCATTTTGGAAGGCAATTTGGAATTATGCCCAAAGGACTTTAAAAGAATACCTGCCCTTTGATCCAGTCATACCACTGCTGGGTTTGTACCCCAAAGAGATAATAAGGAAAAATACTTGTACAAAAATATTTATATCCATGCTCTTTGTGGTGGCAAAACATTGGAAAATGAGGAAATATCCATCGATTGGGAATGGCTGAACAAATTGTGGTATCTATTAATGATGGAATGCTATTGTGCTGAAAGGAATGATGAACTGGAGGATTTCTATGTGAACTGGAAAGACCTCCAGGAATTGATGCAGAGTGAAAGGAGCAGAACCAGAACATTGTACACAGAAACTGAAACATTGTGGCACAATCAAATGTAACAGACTTTTCTACTAGTGAGATGCAATGATCCAGGACAATCCCGAGGAATTTATGAGAAAGACCACTATCCACATTCAGAGAAAGAACTGTGGGAGTAGAAACACAGAAGAAAAACATATGATTGATCACATGGTTTGATGGGGATATGATTGGGATTTTGGCATTAAAAGATCACTCTGTTGCAAATATTAATAATATGGAAATAGGTTTTGAACAATGATACATGTATACTTAATGGAACTGCTTGTCAGCTCTGGGAGGGGGGAGGAAAGAAGGATGGGAAAAATCATGAATCATGGAACCATGGAAAAATATTCTAAATAAATAAATAATTTTTAAAAAGAAAAGAAACTAGTTCTTCCTTATAGAACTGGCAACCTAATATCTTCCCTTCCTCTCCCCAGCTCTGAAATCACACAGAACCTATTGTGGTTTGGGGGAGAGCCCTAAAACACAAGTCTTTCTTCTCATTTGTTATATCCCCACCCAGAATTTATTCAGAGAAATCTCCAAATAATATAGTTTATTATATTCAGAAATGTGGGTAATAGAGTCCTATAACTCCTATATATGCACGTGATAACAAATTTATATCAGAAGTCAACTTTTATTTTATTCCACATAAAATGTAAAAGGCACAAAGGACTCACAGAATCCCATAAATAAATATAGTGTTTAAAAACATTTTTTAAAGAAAGGGATGTACTCCCAAAAAGGATGTTTGGGCTTTCGGTAAGTAGAGGGAGGGAAAGAGAGGAGGATCTGCTTCTCACAAAGTGGGGTAGAGGGGAGACAGCAGCTGTAACAGGTTGGATCAGAGAGAGGAGAAGGGGTTTGAAGATTTTCCCCTTTCTGCCTTCCCTCCTTAGCTAAAACTGCTCTCCCAGATTCACTCTTGTCCCTCTTGTCCCCCCTCCACTACTGGAGACCAAAAAGATCTCCCCTATTCCATTTACTCACACTCAGCTTGGGGAACAGATAACTTTTAATGTTGATTCAATCAGATAATACAAAAGGAATAACGGGCAGGGAAGAATGGGAAAAGTAAAGTGGGAAAAGGGGGTCCCTGTCTCTATTTAAACCCTTTTCCTCCCTCCTCTAGTTTGGGGGGAACTCAGGCCTTGGAAGCCTAAGTCCCCTAAGAGAAAGTCAAGTTGATTCACCCCTGGGCAACAGGAGCTGAGGTAAAGTTTGCTCAGGCTTCTCTTCAGAAGTCCCTTCAATTGGGAAGTGTTGGGGAGAAAGATTTCCAGTCACCAGCAGGAAAAGTGGGTAACCCTCAGGAGAAAGTCTTTTTCCACCTTCTCTCTTCAAGGTCTCCAGATGGAGAGACCCTCACTGCTTTCTCAGCCAGTCTTCTCTCCTCAGGCTCTCACTCCTGGGGCCCCTCCCCCATTAAGGTAATCAATTTCACATACTCTTCAGTCTGGCACTTTTTCTTTAGAGCCAGCCTCTATCACAATAGATAGCATGTAAAGATATCAAAGTAGTTCATAAATTTGTCTAAGAGGGGAATTTAAAATGCAGTTGTGAGCAGAGCTACATCCTGACATTGTAATGAAATCCCTCTCTTCCACAGGGTCTTAAACCAATGTCTCCCAAATTACTGCTGTGTGATTCAGATTCCATCAGAAGGCAAAAACATTTTATAGCTGCTGGACAGGCAACCCTCTTCTCCTCTATCTTACTTGATCTCTGGCTTCTCCATGATATGACTTTGGTCTTTTATTGATCCTACAGGTGGAGGGACCACTTTATTCTAACTCAGCAGTTCTCAACTTGTGGGTTGTGAGCCCAGCAGGGGTCAAACGACCAAAACACAGAGGTCACCTAAAGCCATCCGAAAATACATATTTCCAATGGCTTTAGCAGCTGAGATACCGCACTACTTTACAGCAAGATCTCAGAAAGAATGGAGACCCTGCTGCCCGCACATTGTACTAATATTAGTTACCTATCAGCAGCCCTCCCCCTATGAGGCACGATGGATTTACCCTGTTGCTTGGAGACCAGACTCAAACAGAGACCCAGAGAGAGCTGGCTCTGGAGGGGTTAAGAATGAGTCCTGGAGCGGATAACTCCTGGAGTGGAAAACAGAGCCGAGTAACCCCAGCAAAGTAAAGCCTTAGCTCGAGTTGGAGGGAGACGACAGGGAGAAGAAGGCAGCGTCTGCAGACCCCCTCCCCAGGCAGGACTTACCTCCCGCCCCAGTGCTCAGGCTACCTCCTGCTGGATTAATAATTTTTAATTAATTTAATTTAATTAATAATTAATTTCTCAACATATAATTAAATATTATTTTTGTGATTAATCACTATGTTTAAATTATGTTTTGATTTATAGCAATGAGAATACATAATGCATATCAGGTATTTACATTCTGAATCATAACTGTAGCAAAATTACAGTTTTGAAGTAGCCACCAAAATAATTTTTTGGTTTGGGGTCACCACAACATGAGGAACTGTATTGCGGGGTCACGGCATTAGAAAGGTTGAGAGCCACTGTTCTAACTTCTATTTCTAACATACATGCTATTCAGGAACTCTATAATTCAGAGTTCACCTTGTGGGAAAGGCTGGTGCTGCTCAAGAAAGCTACCTTCTCTGGCTAGAAAGCTAGACTCTGGCATCATAACAATTAGAAAACCAAGATCTTTATCCTTTACACATGACACATAAACTCTTCTTTCAGGCCATACATGAAAGTATAGGTCTGCCTCTGATAATATGCATCTGCATTCTCACCATTATACTAATTGCTGCCATCTTTTGGGCTAAGAAAGTCTATTTTCAGTCCATTAACAGCTCCTGGTAGTGGGAAGGTATTTGCATGCACAGGCTTCTCCTAAACTAGAACCAAGACTCACCCTGAAGAGGTAAAGAACAAAAAAGGAATGATAGAAGTTTGTTCTCTTTAATAGGCCCCCATAGCAAGATAACCTTTCTGTCAGTCCTCCTCAGAGCCCTGGTCAAACAAATAAATCATTATGAGGGCAGCTCTAGTAGTTGGCCTCTAAAAGGAGCCAAGAGGTAGCTTCAAATCAGCCATTCCAACTTCGGGCAACCTCAGTCTTCTATAACTAAACAGGAATTGTCTTTGTCCTCTTGATAAATATCCCAATAGGTAAGTCCATAATCTAAAAGAATGGATGCTTTCAAAAATCCTAGGCAAAGGCTCATACTCCTGGAAGTTCAACTAATTAATTAGGGAACTCACCTGATTGACTTCCCTAATTCTTCTGCCAGCTATCTAATTTACCTTGGCCCCACCCAGAAATCCAAGAAACACACCTTATTAGAGTGCCTGACATCTTATACTTCTAAGCACTCAGTTCATGTCACCAGATAATTTTTAAAAACACATACTCAAAAGACCTTTTAAAAATATTTCATGTGACTCCACTAACCCTAAACCTAACCCTAACCTCTTGTTGAGGACCTGTCCAGATCACTTACAGCTTGGTACATTCTATTGAGTGATCTCATTCCCTCAATGACAATCAGCTAGCAGATGGGCTCCAGAGGCCTCCAGAGGCTCTTAGATAGTGGGAATTCAAGGTCCCCTCAATATATGGCCAGCAACTAACTTACACATGTAGCACATCAGAAAAAAATTTAAGAGCTTCCTAGATCTAGCCAATGCTCACTCTGTCAATTGAAGTTGCCTAAGAAGATGACATAGACAGGACTATGGTGAGATGGGAAAAGTTGATCTAGGAGTCAGTAGAAATGGATTTGAAACCTGGTTCTGCCATTCACTAATAGCCTGTGTAAGCTTTGGCATTTTAATACTCTGTTTCCTGGTTTCCTACTCCACCTCTAAGATCAAAATTAGATCTTAAGTTATTCTTATTGGCCAATTCAGTTGTTGACTTTTTAGAACCTTGACTGTCAACTGGATGTCACCTCATTAACAGTCTTGGACCCAGAGTAGACTGCTATTTATGTATTGCTCGCAAGGGGTCCCCAAACTACAGCCCACATGCGGCTCCCAGAGGCCATTTATCTGGCCCTCATGGCACTTCCAGAAGGGGCATCTCTTTCATTGGTGGTCAGTGAGAGGAGCACTGCAGGTGGTGGCGCCCCAAAGCACAGTGTCACTCACACACATTACTACTTCTGGTGACATAATCCTTTGCATGGTGCCTTGTTCTGAGAGTAACTCAATGAGAATGATGCACCATGCAAAGGATTATGTGGCTGCACAATGGAAGACTTCAGCATGGTGAGCAGCAATCTGGGGGAGGGGATTCCACACTGTGTATACTGCTATCTGGTATAGTGGTGGTGGTGATGGGCCTGTGCAAGGTGTGACAGGCCCATCGCAGCCAGCGCTGCAGCCTCTGCTATCCCAGACAGCGGTATACAGATTTGCTCATAGTTGTTTTTTTTTAATAGTCTGATCCTCCAACGGTCTGAGGGACAGTGAACTGGTCCCCTGTGTAAAAAGTTTGGGGACCCCTGCAAAGAGTCAAAACTAATCAAAGAGGACAAGCTCTCTGATCCTACTCAGTGTGATCTGTATCTAACCTCAGCCTGATTTTCCTCCTTAGTGAAGCACTTCCTGACTCTAGCTGAAATTTTCTTGAAGCACTTTGACTATCTCTTGTCCTGTCACACTTTATGTTGTATTATTATAATTTTTAGTGTGGTATTACTGTAATTATTTCTATAGACATATCACTTTGTATTATTGTAATTATTTCTGTAGATATATCCCCTCTGTAGATCCTAAATTCCTAAAAGTAGAATTTTATTCTTCATCTTTCAAGTAGACACCTGATAAATGCACCCTGAGTTAAACTATCCTTTTGTCCATTTTCGGAAAAGGAAGTTATTCTTTACCAATGTACTCTATGCAAATTAAGCACCTATATGAGAAATGAAGAAGCTCTAGATGAACCCTGTCTTTTTGTAATTTCTCAGAATCATAACAATGGAAGTGATCTCAGGGGCTATCTATTTTGGTCCATCCTTAAACAATAATTCGATCTTCAGCATTCCCAGCAGCTGTTCATCCAACTTTTGCCAGTGAGAGAAAATACTATCTCTGGAGGCATCCTATCTTCCCTTTTGAATAGTTCTGATTGTTAGTAAACTGAGAAGCTCAGTTTAGAGGACAAAGAGCCAGCCTTGAGGTCAGGAAGGCAGAGATTCTAATCATATCTAAAATATACAAATTTTATAAAGATGGGCACTATTATTTAAAATTTCAGTGCCTTAGGCAACTGTATAAGATTCTAAGTTACCAATAAGTTAATTGCCTAGTTTCAATGATGATTGGAGTTTCCACACTAAAAGCTTTCTCCAACTGATGAGATCACAGTCTGGACCCCATCCTTCTCAAAAAAAAATTATTAGAAAGTTTTTCTGACAACAAGAATAAATTTTCCTGTCTACAACTTCCACTCATTGCTCCTGGTTCTGCCCTTTACAGCCAAACAGAATAAGAATCACATAGAATAAGAATCTATTCTATGTGACATATTGTCCACATGATAAGCCTTCAAACACTTAAAAACAGCTTATCTTGTCCCACCTAAGTTTTCTCATTTTCAAGCTACAGAACCCCTCTTCTCAAAGAACTCAAGTTGCTTCATCATACTGATTGCCCTCCTCTGGATGCTCTCATTGATAGTGAACCTATGGCAATTAGAACACTTAACACAGATCCGTTTATATTTGTTTCTTTCTGTCCAGTATTGCCCCAGAATCATGCAAAATAATCTATTCTCTCTTCTACCTGATATAGCTTCGAATATTTGAGGACAGATGTAAAACCCCAATTGTCTTAACTTTTCAAGTTAAAGCTTCCCAGTTCTTTCTTCTCTTTTTTCATGTCAAGTATCTTCAATAACTGGAACCTCAGAGATTATCTATTCCAGCTAATATCCAAATATTTACCATATTTCCAACAAATGCCCATCTAGTCAGTCTCTCCTTAAAGGATATTAATAGCAAGAAACTTATTCCTAAATCATCCCCCATGAGTTTCACCTGATCCTGAATGAAGGAATGAAAAAGTATTTATTACATGCTTACTATGTACAAAGCACTATGCTCCAAGCTGATGACATAAATAAAAAGGCATAAAATTCTCTACATTGAAAAATGTGGAAACTCCACCAATAAAGTTCAGAAGACCATCTGTAACTTAGAGAGGGCTACCTAGAACTCTAAAAGGTGCCCATGGTCACACAGCTAATATGTATCAGAAATAGGACTTGAAGTTAGGTCTTCCACACTTCAAGGTTGTCCCTCTCTCCAATACTATTGCCTTTCCAAATGTTATGATGGGATTTTTCCAGAGCTGATTGTTAAATCATCAGCATGTGGATATTCTCTAGCAACAGTCAGGACAGTTATTTCCTGGTTCTTGTCTTCTATATGAAGCTGTAGTTTGTCAAGGCTCCTCTTAAAATATGGTACCCAAAATTGAACACAGTTTTGTAGAGAAAATCTCATGAGAGCAGAGGACAGCAGAATAGTTAACTTCTCTTACATGTTAGCACCATCACCCTTCAATGAGCTTCAGTGGTCCCTTATTGCTTCCATGATTAAATATAAACTCCTGAGGTATTTAAAGCCCTTTCTAACCTGGTCCTTTCCAAACTTTCCAATATTCTTATGCTTCACTCCCCTCCACATCTGCTATGATCCAGTTGCTATGGTCTATTTGCAGTTCCATGAACAGAATACTCCATCTCCCAATTCTCTGCATACCTTTGCACTGCCTATCGTCCTTGTTGAAGGGTTCTCCCTTCTTACATTACTTTATCTAGCTTCTTTGACTTCCTTCAAGATTCAACTCAGGAATAAGAAGAGAAACAACAAACTGGGGGGGGGGGGGGGTATAACAAATTTCTCTAATAAGGTCTCATTTCCCAAATATATAGAGAACTAACTCAAGTTTCTAAGAATATAAGTCACTCCCCAATTGATAAATGGCTAAAAGATATGAAACAAGCAGTTTTCAGGTGAAGAAATCAAAGCTATCAATAATCAAATGAAAGATGTTCTAAATCACTCTTGATTAGAGAAATGCAAATTAGAAAAACTCCAAGGTACATCCTCACACTTACCAGATTGGCTAATGTGACAATAAAGGAAAGTGATAAATGTTGGAAGGGATGTGGCACAACTGGGACACTAATGAATTGGTGGTGGAGTTGTGAACTGATCCAACCCTTCAGGAGGGCAATTTGGAACTATGCCCAAAAGGCTATAAAACAGTACATACTATTTGATCTAGTAATACCACTGTATCCTAAAGAGATTTTTAAAAAGGGGACAGTGCCTAAAACATTTATAGCAGCCCTTTATGTGGTAGCTAAGAATTGGAAATTAAGGGGATGTCCATCAATTGGAGAGTGGCTGAACAAATTATGGTATATGATGTGATGGGATACTATTATGCAATGAGTAACAATGAGCAGGATGATTTCAGAAAGAGCTGGAAAAATCTACATGAACTGATGCAGAGTGAAATAAGCAGAACCAGGAGAACATTGTATACAGTAACAGCAATATTGTCAAACAATCAACTGTGAAAGATCTAGCCACTCTCAGCAATGTAAGACAATTCTGAAGTACTTATAACAAAGAATGCTATCTACCTAAAGAGAAAGAATGGTTGGAGTTGGAATGCAGATCAAAGCATACTATTTTTCACTTTAGTTTATTTGGGTTTTTATTTTAGTAGTTCAGTTTTATATGATTATGCATTTAAAAAAATGACCAATATAGAAATGTTTTGCATGATAATATGCATACAAATGAGATCAAATTGCTTATCATCTTTTGGAAGGGGGAGGAAAGGAAGACAATTTGGATCATATAACTTCAGAAAACTTAGGTGGAAAATTCTTATTATATATAACTGGTAAAATAAAATATCTTTACAGAAAAAGATTTCACTCAGAAGACAGCTAGGTGGTTCAGTGAATTGAGACACCAGCCTAGAGAGGGGAAGTCCTGGGTTCAAATTTGACCTCAGACACTTCCTAGCTATATGACCCTGGGCAAGTCACTTGACTCCCATTCCCTAGTCCTTTCTGCTCTTCTGCCTGGGAACCAATACACAGTATTGATTCTAAGATGGAAGGTCAGGGTTAAAAAAAAAAAAGCAAGAGAGCTCAAATCTCACTTTCAGATATTTCTAGTTGTCAGTACCTTTTTCTTTCAGATTACATTCCATCTACTTCGTATCTATGTATCTTTAATGTACTTATTTATTTATATATTGTCTCCTGCATTAGAATGGGAGCTTGATGGTAGGGATTGTTTTATTTTTCTTTTCCTCTTCAGCTCTTAGCACATTGCCTGGTACATATAGGCACTTAAGAGTTTTTTCACTGACTCTGACTCTATGAAGGAAATCTAAGATGGCATTAGCTTATTTGCAGCAGAGTTACTTTGAATTCTATCAACTTTGGGATTCATTAAACCACTCAAGTCCTATGGAGAAGAATTGAAATCTGCCCCATCTTTGATTTGTCTAAGTCCTGTCAACATCAATAACAGCAAACCTTTCAACTGAATTCAACTAATATTTACTGAACCTAGTCACCAGTGATGGCAAAAGCCATGGAAAAGTACAATAAAAAAATTTTTTTTAGTTAGTTGAATTGAATACACATTTTTTTTACTTGAATGGGACACGGTGGGTTGGCAGGATGTTCAAGGCCGATGCAAGGCAAGGAATCCATCCAATTTGACTTAGACTAGTGGGGAGAGACAAGCGGTTTCCTAACTAAAGTTGGTGTCTAGTGAGGGGCCATTCCACACTGAAGGAATCTTAGAATTTGTAGTTGGAAAGCCTTCTGCTCCCAGATCATCTCTATACAAATGTCCTCATGTTACAAATGGGTAAGCCTCGGAGAATCATCCACCTGACAAGGTTAAGGCAACCCAATAAAACCCTCAACTCAGTTCCTCAGGCTTCAAATTGGATATTCTTTATGTTATTCTGTGGGGTGAGCTGCTCACCCTCTTTGCCTGCCATCCTATTGACTAACCTCTCCAATCTATAAGGACATTTGGATAGGAAGTTACATCCCCTCTCCTCCTTCCCGACAGCTCCGAAGACAGCCCATATCAGTGGGCTCTGGCTCTACTTAGGGTGCTTTTCTCCGATCCCCCCAAGGCCCACTCCTTTCACACCATTCGTCGAGGTTTTAGACCAGGGCTGTTTTAGACCACTGCGCCTGCTCGCCAAAAGTCCGCCCTTGGGGGCGGGGAACCTCGTCTCCCGCCCGGCTGGCGACCTGACTGTGCCTCATCTCAACACCCTTTCCCTCCCTCTCCCCCTCCCCGCTACCACCCTCGCCTCGGTCCTGCCTTTCCAGCTTCCCCTCCCGAGCGGGCTCGAGGCTGATCATCGAGGAGCTCCAGTCGTCGAGTCGGCCTCACAGGCCGCGCCTTAGTGCAGGTTCCTCACTCACCCCCCGCCCTCGCTTTCCTCCGGAGGATCCTGGGGGGAAGGTGCCAGCGCCCCGCCCCGCCCCGCCTCCAGCGGCGCCCCTCCCCTCCCCGGCTGGGGCGGGGCCGCGCCGGGCTAAGCGGCTGGGCTGGGGCTGGAGCCGGGCTCTCGCCCCGGCTACCCGGAGTCTACCCCGCACCGCCCAGGGGCCGGAGCACTGAGTGAGGCGGAGCGCGGAGGGAGGAGCTGCTGCCGCTGCGGCCCCGCCGATTCGTCGCCCGCCTGGGTTCCATGGACCTGTCGCCGATCCGGGCCCGGGATGTTGCGGGGGAAGCGGGCCGCCCCGGCGCGCCCTCCCTACCCTGACCGACGGGGCGGGGGAATGGGCCGGCAGCAGCCGTGCTGAAGAGCGGCCACCCGCCTGCCCGCCCGCTACCGCCGCCTGCCTTGCTCGGCCCTCCGACCGAGGCTCCGAAGCGCTTCCGGGCCCCACGGGCCGCACCGACTTGTCCCGGCCTGCCTGCGGCGCGGCCTCCTTGCGCTTCCTCCATCCCGGACCGAGCCCAGGCTTCTTCCCCGGCCCCGTCCCAAGTCCCCGGAGCATGTCCGGTCGTTGGAGTGGGGCCCGGAGGCCCGGCCTGGTCCTCCTGGCCGTGCTGCACTGGTGCCTGCGGGCCGCCGGGGCGGACATCGCGAGCCAGGAATACTATACGGCGCTCATCAACGTGACCGTGCACGAGCCCGGCCGGGACGGCCCCTGGACTTTCCGCATCGACCGTGGCCGCTACGGCCTCGACTCCCCCAAGGTGGAGGTCAGGGGCCAGGTCTTGGCTCCCCTGCCGCTGCACGGAGGTAAATGGGGCAAAGGCCGGGTCTCCCTGTCTCCCCCTCCTTTTCCTCTTTCCCCCACTGCCTGGCACAGGTGCTTGGCATGCAGTGGGCGCCTAATAAATAACCATTGCCTTGACTCGGGCGCTTCACCTCTGGGGCTTGCCGATCTGCACTGGGAGGGAGCCCTGGCAGAGGAGCAGACGTCAGCCCCTGGCGCTGTCCGAGTGGACACCTGTCTCACAGTCCCTTGGAGAGCTGAAAAAACGACAGCTAGGCCCTCTCATTTGATGGATGGGATAGAGTGAAAAGAACTCTGTGCTTGGAGTTAAGGGGCCTGAGTTCGAGTCCTAAAATCTGCAATATACCAGCTGAGTGACCTTGTGCAAGTTGTTGCCCCAAAGGGGGGCAATAACTGTTCAAAATGAGAAGGTGGGATTGGATGATCTCTAAATTACCCTTTCCAGCTGTGATGTTCTAGGATTCTCTAAATCTGCAATATTTGTAAGGAATCAAAGTTAGGGCTCGGTTTCAGGTCGGTGGCCGGTTTCCAAGAACGTAAGTGCTGCCAGGACTGAGAGCTGCCTGTGTGCAGACAGGGACTGAGAAGACAAAGGAGGTCTTTGGAGAGGAGGAAAACTGTCATGATGGATGAGCTCTTAACCACATTTCAGACGCAGCAGATCTGAAATAAGGGGCTAAATGCTCTGCTAAATTGGACTATGACATTAGCCATTTCTACTCTCCTATTCTTTACAAATGCTTAAGGGGTAGGTGGTATTCAACATTTTCAGAATTGCTTTTGGCTCCTACAGTCCTCTTAAAGATTCAGTTTGATGAAATAGAGAATTATCTGGTAGGAGCTCTTTAGCCTTGTCTTGTGATGCCATGCATGCCTGCCAGCCCCCACCTCTAAAAGGTATTTTGAGTAATTGCATTGTACTTAGTGCTATTCAAGCCTTTTGGCCTTATCCTGATGTTTGGCAGTCATCAGGACTGCGTAAATAATCATAAAATCATAGATTTAGGGATAGAAGGAATCTATCTAGCACAGATCTCTTGTTTTACAAATGAGGAAACTGAGGGAATAAATGTTGGAAAAAAGTCTAACATCATATGTGAACCAAATATTAGAAATAAATCACTCAGTAGAGAATTTTCTAAGAAAAGTAAGCTACAAAGTATGGGTTATGAAGTATACACTTTTGAAAAGTCATCTAACCTCACCTCTACTTGAAGATACTGAAAAATGTTGTTTGTTTTTAAATTTAATTTTCATAGCCTTAAAAAGAAGTAAATGATCTAGAGGGCCTAGTAATGGTTTCATAACACTAAAAAATAATAATGATTTATATAGGAAATTACTCCATAGTTGCTAATTCTGGGAAGTATATTTGTTTGTTTATTTGATGTGTCTAGATAACATTTTATAAGGGATGTGAGGATTTCATTTTCACAGAATCACAGAATGAGTTGGAAGGGATCTCAGAGCTATCTAGTCCAACTCATGCTCAAATATCCTCCCCACAACATATGCACAAGATGAATAGCCATCTAGCCATTGCTGGAAGACTTTAAATTAGAGGGAGCCCATTATTTTCCCTGGCAACTTATTTCATTTTTTAAAAGCTCTAATTATTCAGAAGTTTTTATTCATATCAAACCTAAATTTGCCTCTGTGCAAGAAGTTTCAGGCATCAGAAGGGAAAAGAGGAAAAGGCTTTTGTGTAACAAATTGGCCATTTTCAGCTGGCTGTATATAAATGTGAGAGAGTATATAAATGTCTGTGTGTATCTATGTAATATGTTAGGGGTTGCTCGTATTAAGTGTTCTGGCCCACCATAAATAGATCATATATTTATGTTGTTTTTGTAGTAGAAGTAAAAATAGGATATTGTTAGTATGATGCAGAAGTAAATATTATAGTTAGGTAAAATGAGACATTATACTTTCTTTTTCAAAATTGATTAGGATTCTAAGCCATTTTCAGAGATTAACCCATAATATAGCTGAAGTCTACTACCAATAATAGTAAACTGAGTTCTGAAAACAAAAAAGATTTTTTCTCCACTTTTCCTGAACACAGAGGCCATTTTAGGCAAAAGTTTTAAATTGGCAAAATAAATGCCTTTGGCCTTCACCCCTTTTCTGACCTCAATACCCAGTGTCATTGTGCTGCCCTTCTTCTAGTATGCCTCCTCAAATACAATATGTTCATGAATCCCCTTCCTCATTTTTTTGTAATCAATTTAGTTCAATTCAGCTATTTACTAAGTATCTACTCTATACTGTGCACTAGGGGTACAGAGACACAAATAAGAGAGTACTGCTGCCATTTCTATTCCAACGGGGGAATATAACATGCAACTGTATAAGAGAAGGTTATTTAAGAAGGAAAAGTCCCTCTCACAGCTAGGAGCTCAGAAAAAGGCATTTTGAAGGAGATGGCACCGGAACTGAATCTTGAATATAAGAGTTCTGAAAGACTGAGGTGAGCAGAGTGCATAGTACTTGAGATATAGTAAGCATTTAATAAATACTTTTAAATTTATTCTGGAGATAGAACACAGCTTGTGTAAATTCTTGGAGGCAGGAAATAGAATGTCTAGTTTAGGAAGAGCTATTCTAGTCTGGAATATAGAATTCATGAAGGGGAAAGTTGTGTGAAGTAATACTGGAAAGATAGGTTGGAGCCAGATTATGGAGAGTCTGAAGTTCTAAGATAAGTTTTTACTTTGTGGTAGTCAAAAGTAAACTATTAAAGACTTTTGAGCAGTGACATTGGACAGACCTGTAAGCTTAGAAAGATTCTATGGTCAGCTGTATGAAAGATGGATTAGAGGTAATAAGACATTACAACATTACAGAAGTCCCAGTTGAAGGAACATGAGCACCTGAACTAAGAGAGTGGTCTAGTGAATAGAGGAGCAGAGATGGGAGAAATATTGTGGAAATAGATTAAACAAGATTTGGCATCTGATCAAATGAGGGAGAAGAAAGAGTGACTCCAAGGTAACAACCTGGATGACAGGAAAGATGGTGGTGGTGGTTTTAGTAGAAATAGGGAAATCTGGAAGCATGCTGGATTTAAAGGGGAAGATGGTGAGTGAATTCAATTTGAAAATGTCATTTGAGATGTAAAGAGAACATTCAGATAGAGATGTTCAGTAGGCAGTTCAAGATGTGAAACTGGCATTCTTGAAAGGGAGATTAGGATATATATAGCTTTGAGAATTATCTGTATAGAGGTAATTGAACCCATGCTAGTGGACAGGAAAGAGTGGAGAAAGATTCCAGGACAGAACCTTAGTTATTAGTCCTGCTATGGAATGGGCGGTAGATGAAGCAAAGAAAATTTAGGAAGAACCATCAGACAGGTTCAAGAACCAGAGATATCGATGCCAGCAGAACCAAGAGAGAGGAGAATATCCCAAAGCTTTATTAGTTCTAAAAGCAGAAGGGGGGTCAAAAAAGATGAGTATTGAAGAGAGGTTGTCACATTTAGCTGTTAAGATATCTTTGAAAGCAATTTGAGTAGAGTAATGGGGTTGAAACCAGGTTATAAGAAGGGACTGGATCATAAGAAGAAAAGGCTGGGAGTATAGACTTTCTTGGGGTTTAAAAGTAAAAGAGCTCCAGAAACCATAGGATAACTTGAGAGAAGTGAAAGTTTTTTTGAGGATGGAGAGACTGACCAGAGACAATTTATAGATAATGAAGTTAAAGTAGAGTGGCTATCTTGACCAGAATGGTAACCTCTTTCCAGAGGTTTTAAATTGTGGAACAGGAGAGATAAACTTATAATGAATGACCTTGATTTTTCAGTAAAGTGAAAGAAAAGGTCTTTAAAAAAAAATGGAGAGGTGGCTTTGGTAGCTGGAGAATGTTTAGAAGTAGATATGAGGATCATGATAGAGAATCACTCAAAAAGAAGTGAAAGAATTTCTATGAATCAGTCAGAGCCCAGTTAAAGTTAGCTGACATGAATTTGTAATACATCAAGTCAATACCTTTTTGTGATTTCCTTTAGAGGAAACCTTGGCTATAAGGTATATTCCTTTCCCAGAAATCTTGGGAATAGCTTGAGTATAGAAGGTAGTGTGAGGGGTCCATGATTGAGGATTGCCCAGAGTATGAACAGTGGAAGAGAAAGGGGATAAAATACTCTAGTGGAATATAGTGCCTAGTTGACCCAGGTGGGGGTGGGGGTGTAATATGGTATACTTCAGAGGGAAGAAGGAAGTACTAGTGGACTCTGGGAACAAGTAAAAATGATTGTAAGTAAAAAAAGATGCAGGAGGTCCTGCTAAGGATTATGATAATACTAAGAATGAAGGAGAGAGCAAGATGGAAGGACAAGAAGTTATGATCACAGGGTTTTCTTTCAGTATCTTGTGAGTGATCATTATTTTGCAGGATGGTGAAATCTTAAGGTGAGGCTGCCCATGTGGGTGGCTGATGCAGAGTGAAAATGTAGGACCTGATTGTCAAGGTTGATGAACTAGAATGTTTTAAGGAACATCAGTGTGAATGTTGAAAGCTCCAAATATCAAGGGCAGAGGTTTCAGAGAGCTGCTATTTCTGTAAAGTGAGGCTCATGATTCTGGTCCTAAACTTTTTAAGAAAGCCAGTAGGTAACTGCAACAGGAACCCTGACAGGCTGATTGATAGAAAGCCTCAAAAGAAAAACAAATTGTTACTGAGTGATGGCAGCAGGAGAAGAAGCAAGAAACAGCAGTGGGGAGAAAGGGGTCAAACAACTCTTTCTGGGCTAATATATCCCTGGTATGAAAGAGCAAGCAGCTAGCACTGCATTTAGTGGTCAGGGATCAAATAATTTTCAGAGAAAGCCAGGTTTCCACTAGATGATGGAGACAGTTTGAAAGGAAAGAAGAGAATTTTTTTAAAAGGTATTTCAGAGGACTCAGCAGAAATGTGGAAGAGAAGGAGTGAGTTAGATAAGGTAGAGGTAGAGCTAGCAGAGAAAAGCTGTTTTTGCCTTGCCAGATGGGTCTTTGAATCATAGGGTCTAAGGGAGACAGACCTGAGAGTATGCTAGCTATAGGTCAGTTGTTTAGTCTCTTCAGTCATGTCTGACTCTGGGTGACCCCATTTGGGGTTTTCTTGGCAAAGATATTGGAGTGGCTATCCATTTCCTTCTCCAGCTCATCCTCCAACTGAGGAAATTGAAGCAAATAGGGTTAAGTGACTTGCCCAGGATCACACAGCTAGGAAGTGTCTGAAGCTGGGTTTGAACTCAGAGAGGTATCTTCCTGACTCCAGACCTGGCACTCTATCCATCAGGCCTCTTAGTTGCTCTAGTCATAGGACAGAGGATGTATGAATTGATTCAAATAGAGGGTGATAGGTTGATAGTAAGAGAAACTGGGAAGGCTATGTGGTAGAGGCCATTAATTTGAAGTAATAATTTTGTGGGGGCAGACACTTCATTTTTCTCTTCTTCATATTTTTGAGGAGTTGATTCCTGGAACATAGTAGATGCATAATTAATGTTTGCTGATTGGTTGGTGCTGATCTGAGTGTTCCAGGGTGATAGAGACCTTTCATCCCCAGCAGCCCATATATATTTCATATTTATGTCATTTTCCACTGTAATCTGAAAAAGACACCAGAGCAGTAGTTTTGCAGGGTAGTAGTAATAATGGCTCTATCCTTTTCAGAAGTTTTGATACCTACCTACCTAGGGCTGTGATGATGACAAAGGACTAAACAGGTTTGATTGTGATAAGGGGCACAGTAAGTACCACCTGTACTCAGTGGCAATAATAACTTGGAGGTCAGTTTGACTAGGAGTCTTTCAATGCCTGAAATTTTTGGGCAGAGGGCTCAATTCAGTTACATCCTGTAAACATTTATTACCTTTTGTGTGCCAGGTATTTCACTAAAAACCAGACATACAAATAACAAAATGTAGAGTTAGGAGAGACAACACCCGAAAAAAGCAAGAAAGGAGTTGGGAAAGGACACCAGGGGTACTTGGCCCAGGAACATCTTGTAGAGCTATAGATGGAGAGTCCAGCTTCTGCCTTCTCTAAAGGGAAGCTTTGACTATAATTGAGTGCTTTGCCCTCCAAGCCTCCAATGAAAGGAGCAGGAGAGAAGCTCAGAGAGTTGAGTGTATCCAAAGATAATGAATTAAACAGACTGGTCGGATTTTTGGTGATCAATTTATCCTGAGAGGAACTGACTTTGTATTGCATTGAGTTCTGACCAAGCAAAGCTGCAGATGCAAAATAGAGTGACTCCAATCCAGTTTTGGGTTATATGGAGAAAGGGTAGATGCTGTGACTAGAGTTTTCATTCCCTTGATACAGCCTATTTCAGTGTGGGGATTAGAAGGAAAGAAATCTTAATGCCCATGAGTGAATGAAGATTTTATCTGTAAACCTGGTTTTACAAGAGAATTCCTATTAATCCCAAGTAGTATTTACAGTTACAAAGGATCTTTCTTATAATTCAGGCCACCCTTCCCTGCCTTCCTTCCCCACCTCCATTTTACAGATAAAGAAACAAAGGCCCAGGAAGTTTATGACTTCCTTAGGGTCACACAGGTAAATTGTAGAACCAGGTAATCATAAATAGCAGAACCAGGATTCAAATACAAGTTCTTGGACTCTTAAATACCATTCCCAGTATACTATCTTATTAAAATGAGGGATTCAGAGCTAAATGAACTGGAATAAATTCAGCTAATGTAAGGAGAAGGCTATTTGGGGACAGAATCACAAGTAAATCAGTTTCCTTGGAGTCTTCTGGGGGCAGCCATCCTAATTGATTGCTATTTTTCAGGGCCATTTCTTTTTCTTTGCTTCTTAACCCACAGAATAGCTGCAAGGTATTTTCTTTGGGCTGGGGTGGAGACTGTGGGGAGGACTGACTGAGCAGCTAGAAGTAAATGTGAGTGTTTCTGATTTAGGAACTGTTTGTAGTTGTATTTCTAAAGCTTCCATGTTTTCAGGCCCTCAAGAATGTTCTGAAAACAAACATGATGATAGACATCTCCTTATCCAGAAATTCATAGCTAACAAAATTTGGAGAGAAAAAAAAAACCTTTTAGGGGAAAGTTAGTGTATTTAAACATTATTAACCATAATTAATGAGTTTCAAAATTTGAGGCAGCCTGAAAAGAACAGAAGTTAAAATCTTGTGATGCAAATACAGATATACCTCAATCATAGATGAGTTCTTAAAAATTTGAATGTACTTATTTTCAGTAACCAGGAAGTGAAATGGAATGTATTTCAGTATGGTTTTCTTTTTTCAATTTTTTTTAACATGTATCTTTTATTTTGAATTCCAAATTCTCTTCCACTCCTATCCTTTGAGAAGATAAGCAATATGATACACATCATACACAATTTTGCTGTTTTTAAAGAAGCCATTTTTTAAGCAGTTATACCTTAGTTGACTTTTTTCTATTATTTCATACCATTCATATGCCATTTTGTTTAGCTTTTCCCTAATTGATAGTTACCTATTTTATTTCTATTATTTTGCTGCCACAAAAGTGCTACAATTAATATTTTGGCATATACAGATCCTTTCTGTTATTGAATGGTGTATTTGCTTTATGGTAGAATCTTTGGAACAAAAGATATGAACAATTTTTAGTAACTTTTCTTGTCTAATTCCAAATTGTTTTCCAAAAAGGATTAAATCAATTCAGTTTTCTCAGTGTGCCTGTCTTCTCACATGTGGTAAGACAGGCACACTGAGAAAACATGGTATATAGAAAGCCAATCCTAGAGTCAGAAGGATGTGGGTTCAAATTTGGACTCAGATACTTCCTAGCCTTGTGATCCTGGGCACATCACCTAACCACATTTGCCTAGCCTTTACCACTCTTCTGCCTTGAAACCAATACTTAGTATCAATTCTAAGGCAGGATATAAGGGTTTAAAAAAGGTGGAAGAAAGTAGATCCCAGGAAGCAGAGAGAACTTCCATCCATAGCCTATACAAAGAAAAGAGATGACTTTAGCATGTGATATGAATTCAGCCAGAAAAAGATAATTTAGATCCGTGCTATGAAGAACTTTAAATGTTAAAACAAAGAATTTGTATTTTATCCTAAAAACAATGGAGAGAACTGGAACTTTTTGAACAAAGGAGTTTAATGGTCAGGTCTGTGCTTTAGAAATATCAGTTTGGCAGCTGTGTGAGTTATGGATTAGAGAAATAAGAAGCTAGATGCAAGGAAAACAATCAGGAGTTGGCCTGTCAATAAACATTTATCAAATGCCAACTATGTGCCAAGCACTGGACTAAGTGCTGGAGATGCAAAGAGTCTCGAGGGCATGATAGAGAATTCCAAGGAACGTAGCTGACTAGGAAATGAAGAGATGAGTGGCCTGGGCACTCTCCTTAAATAGACATTATGGGAGGAGCTTTTCTGTTCCTTCCTCCAATGAATACCTGGGTTGATGTGATCTTGTTAATAAGTATTAAGTAGAACATAATTATATAATTTAGAATCATAGGTAGTTAGGGGTGAATGCTACTTTAGAAATTACCTAGTCCATCCCCTTTAATTTTTGTATTTTTTAATTGAGGATAGGGGATATTAAGAAGTTTTGTATACCATAGAGCACATAGCTTTGCACTTAATAGACACTTGATAAATATTATTGAAATGAATTTCCTCAGGTTACACAGTAGTTAATGGCAGAGCAAAACTAGACCCCATGTCATTTACCTCACAGACCAGTGTTCTTTCTCTGCATCTCACTAAAACTTGAGCTTCTGCAGTGAATTGAAATGTAAATACCATTATTTATAAAATGAAGGAGTTGGACTAGGTGGTTTCTGAGGTCCCTTTCAGCTCTAAAATTCTACAATTCTGGATATGGTGTTAGTGCATAAATACTGGGAACAGTTTTCTGTTTAATTTTTTTTTTCTCCAAAAACCCATCTGTCTTCCTAACTTGCCTGTTTCTGTCCAAAATAGCATTATCTTGGGGAGGCTAGGTGGCTGAGTGGATTAAGAGCCAAACCTAGAGAAAGAAGGTCTTAGGTTGAAGTCTGACTTCAAACACTTCTTAGCTAGGGGATCGTGGGCAAGTCACTTAACCTTCATTGCCTTGGAACAGCTTTACAGTATGATTCTAAGACAGAAGGTAAGGGTTTGAAAGAAAAAGAGTAGCACTGTCTTTCCAGTAACCCAAGTTCATAACCTCAGACAGTAACTGTCAACTCTACATTCTTCCTTAGCCCTTCCCTTTCCCCATCTAATTATTGCCCTTGGGGGGGGGGGGCAGTGTTAACCTTCACTACAACTCTTACATCCATCAACTTCCCTCCATTCACACATATCACACTAGTTAGACCCTTATCACCTCTAACTTAGACCTAGTTGGTCACCCTATCTCAGATTTCTCCCCTCTGTAATCTATCCTCCACACAGCTTCCATATTGAGTGATATGCCTAAAGTGTATGTCTATGTCCATTCCCTGCTCAAAAAAACAAACACTCCAGAGCCTCCCCATTGCCTCTAGAATAAAATGTAAAGAACTCCCTATGGACCTCATCATTCAACTGAAACTGCTCTACAAGTTACCAATCTTCTCTTAACTGCCAAATTCAGTAACCTTTTCTCAATCCTCAGCCTTCTTGGCCTTTCTGCAGCCTTTGACATTGTTGATCACTCTCTTTTCCTTGATATTTTCTTCTTGTTCATTTTCAGGACTCAGATATTTCCTGGTTCTTCTACTTTCTCAGCCTTCTTTGCTGGGTCTTCCAGGTTATGCCTGCTAACTCTGAGCATCCCACAGGTCTCTGTTCTAGGCTCTCTTCTCCCATTATACTATTCACTTGGTGATATCAGCTCCTATGGATTCAGCTGTCTTCTCTGATGATTCTCAAATCTACTGGTCCAACTCTAATCTTTCTGCTGACTTCCAGTCTCAAATCTCCAACTGTTTATTATACATCTTAAACTGGATGCCCTTAGGCACTTCAGCAGGTCCAAAACTAAATATATTCTCTCCCCCAAACCTTTCCCATCTGTCCAAACTTCTCTATTATTGTTGTGGCTTTTTAAAAAAAAACCCTTATTTTCTATCTTAATAACAATTCAAAGATAGAAGAGTAAAAACTAGGCAAACAAGGCCTTCATAGCTAGAAGGTGTTTGAGGCCAGATTCAAACCAGGCCTTCCCAGCGCCAGGCCTGGTGCTCCACCCATTGTACCACTTAGCAGTTCCCATCCCTGTTATTGTTGACAGCACTAACATCTTCTATTCCTCCAGACTCAACATTGGTATTGTCCTCAACTCCTTACTTTCTCTCACTCCCCATATCCAACCTTTTAGTTAAGGCCCATGGATTTCACTTTTGCAACATGTACCCCTGACACTGGCCACTGCTCTAGTGCAGATAGATCCTCATTACCTTACTCACGGACTATTGCAATAGACTTGTTGGATGGCCTGCCTGTTACAAGTGTCTTCCCATGCCAGGTTATCCTTCATTCAATTGCCAAAGTAACTTTTTAAAAGAAGTATAGATCTGACCTTGTCAGCCCCTCCTGCTTTATCTCCTTCTACTGTGTAAATTCCACTGGCTTTCAGTCACCTCAAGGATTGAATACAAAATCTTCTCTTTGACATTTAAAGCCCCTTCTCCCCCCACCCCACCCCCCCCACACACCTTTCTCCCCCTCAGCTCTGTGCCCTTAGATCCAGTGATGCTGTTCCTCCTGCTCCTCCTCAATCAAAACATCTCTTGGCTCCAGGATTTTCAGTGTCTATCCCTCATACTTAGAATTCTCTCCCTCCTTATCTCTACATCTTAGCTTCCCTGATTTATTTTAAGCCCCAGCTAAAATCCCCTCTTCTAGAGAAAGCCTTTCTTGATTCCTCTTAATTCTAGTTCCTGTGACTTGTTTGTTCAGAGTTATCTGTTAGACAAGGAGCTCTTTGAGGGCAGGGGTTCTTTTGCCTTTCTTTGTATCCCCAGTCCTTAGCACAGTGCCTGGCACATAATCGACTAACTGACTGACCTTCATTATCTCTACAGTCTACTTTTCAGGGTTTATTGTATATTCCTCTCCTTCACATGATCTTTGATTCCAGCCAAACTGACCTACTTGTTATCACTAAGAGTTCATCTTTTGTCTCTTTGCCTTTCACCGGCTGTCCCCAGCACTACAAGTGCCCCCATCTTGTAGAAGCCTTCTTTCCTTTAAAACTGTTCAAGTTCCACTTTCTACATGAAGTCTTTGCTGATTCCCAGGTAGCTAGTACCCCTTTCCCAAAGTTTATCTTTTATATGTACTTATTTATGGATTTATGTTCTCTCTTGATAGAATGTTAGCTCCTGGAGGGCAAGAATTGTTTTCAGTTTTGTCTTTGTAGCCCCAATGTTTAGCATAGTCCCTGTCACATTATTAATATGATTAATAAACTCCTGTTGGTTTATTAATTGATTTGGTAACAACATGAGGAAAGCTACAGTTTTCTTTGTTCTCCTTTCAGTTATTTAGGAAGCATTTATTAATGACCTATTATGTCCCAGGCACTATAGTAGGTGTGGGAGGAGGTATAAAGTTTAGAACTTGCATCTTTTTTAAACCCTTACTTTCTGTTTTAGAATCACAGAAGAGTAATAGGCTGGGCAACTGGGATTAAATGACTTGCCCAAGGTAATACAATTAGCAAGTGTCTGAGGCCAAATTTGAACCTAGGTCCTCCCAACTCCAGACCTGGCTTTCTGAGCTCCCTAGCTATCCTTAATAGGGAGATAACACAAACTCACATATACAGTATTTTGTCTCATAGCTAAGAGCATTAGAGAAGTACAGAACAAAGTGCTGCAGCAGATCCTTTTTAAAACTTTGTCTTCAGTTGTAAAAATCTGTTTTCTTCTCATCTCTCCCCTCAATTGAAAAGAAAAAAAAACCCTTTTAGCAAATATAACTAGTCAAGTAAAACTAATTCCCACATTGTCTATGTCTAAAAATACTTTGTCTTGTTCAGAACCTTGAGTGCTATCACCTCACTGTCAGAAGTTAGCTAAATGCTTCATCATCTGGATAGTGGATCTTTGCATTAATCAGAGTACTTAAGTCTCTAAAAGTTGTTTGCTTTTACAGTGTAGTTATTATATAAATTGCTTATCTGGTTTTGCTTACTTTATTCTGCATTGGTTCCTATAAATATTTCCAGGATTCTCCAATATCTTCTCTTTAATCACTTTTTATTTCACAATATTATTTCATTACCTTCATTTACCATAATTTGTTTAGCCATTTCCCAGTTAGTAGGTATCCCCTTATTTTGCCACTACAAAAAAACTACTGTAAACTTTTTTTTAATATATGGATCCTTTTCTTCTTTCTTTGATCTCTTTGACCTAAAAGGGGTATATATATTCTGTGTAAAAGAGTATATATACTTTAATATCTTTGAGTGCATGGTTCCAAATTGCTTTTCAGAGTGACTTACATCAATTCATAGCTCCTCCAATAGTATGTTAGTGTGCTTGTCCTGAAGACCCTATGAGATTTGTCATCACACACACACCCTTTTTTGGCAAAAATGTAGAAAATCAATTGGCAAAAAAAGAAAAGAAAACCTATTGACTACTGGAATACTTTTGAGAATATGGATGCCAAGTGTACTAGGGTAGAGTGGACAATTTTATTTTGCAATCTTCAGAGCCAACCCCGAAATTCAAGCCCAAAATTACTTTCTCAGCTTTCAAGGAAAGGGGCAAATTTTTTTTTTTTAATATCAGCGTATCACTTAGGACATTGTTTCCTAGCCTTAAGCTAAGACTCGGCCTAGGGTTACAAGTTCTTTTATGCAAAGGCTCTAATAGAAATGTGAGCACACCTGGGTAAGGTATTTTCTGGGCTTTTTATGATGGCGAACCTATGAGGCATGTGCCACAGGGGACACTCAAAGCCTTCTCTGGGGGGCATGCGCACCACTGCCCCAGCACAGGGTTTGCCAGAATTCATTACTAGAAAGCCAAGGGGATGCGGGGCCAGGCAGCTCCCCTCCCCCTCTCCACATGCATCTGAGGACATTTCTCACATCACCTGCACCTCTAAAAGGTTCACCATCACTGGACTATGCCAAAGCTCTGGCTGCCCACAAAAGCCTTCCTTGCCTTACCTTCATCTCCCTTAAAACTTTTCCTTCACTCTTCTCAGCTGTAAATGGGTTAAATCAAGTTTTAAGGTCAGCTAAGAAGCCTGAAGAGATGGATGGGAGGGTCCCTGATCTGTCCCCAGTTAATGCTTCTCCCTGATAACTTTAGACTTATCTTTTCAAGTTAACATGATGGTAAAATATGAATGCAAATAAGCAGATTGAAGTTCATAAGTCTCTTTTAGGGTTGCAGAATATACTAGATGTCATGATAAAATTGTTAGGCTTCATAGTGGCCTGGTTTCTTGCATTTAAGGTCATAAACTTCATTTTTTGTTTTGTTTTCCCTTAGTGAAGTTTTTGTTGTTGTTGTTGTTTAATTTAATGGATTTTTTTTTGCTTGATAGAAATCTATTTTCTATCCCTCTCAACACCCTTGCCTGAAGAAGAAAAATAGAACATATAGAAAATAGGCATAGTTGAGCAAAACTAATTCCCACATTGGCCATATCAAAAAATAAATAATTCATTCTTCACCTTAAGGTCATTATCTCTTTCTCAGAAAGTTGGTAACATGTTTCATCATGGGTCCCCTAGAATTGTGGTAGGTCATTGCACTGATCAGAGTTCAGAATTTGAACCTCTCTCCTACAAATTCAGTGCCCTTTCCTCTATAACAGAGGACAGAAAAATTACCAAGTTGAAATATCCAGTAAGGGCAGTGCTATAAGATCTTTCAATTTTGCCTGCAAACATAAGAGTATGGAGGAGAAGAGTATTCCCAAGTTGGCTGCTATACATCCACAGGGATTACAGCCAGTAAAAATCCCATGCCCCAATAATTTTTCCATTTGCTTGTATAATTCTATACTAGTAAAAAACATAGAAGATGAGCAACTCTAGCTCTAATGATCTCTTTTAAACTCATGGTTGAAGAGTAGTTATAGATAATTAATCCCCATCTGTGCTGAAGAATTTCTAATGTGTTATAAAAGCCCTGGCATAGAATTTTCACTTATCTTGATTGAAACCTTCTTTTCTTGTATTAAATTGTTCTTCCAAAGTATTCTAAAATCACTCCCTCAAAGTATATAAAATATCAGTGATAGAAATGATTTTGGATTGTCTCTTCATGAAAAGTGATTTGTATTAGCCATCATTTAAAATCATTCTTAAGTTGCTTTTCATTATGTCATGGAGAATATCCAGCTGATAAATTTGAGATCTAAGCATGTGAAAAACAATCAAAATCCATTTGTGATGTACAGTAGCAAAGTACAGATGACAGATGATAATGGACAACTATTGATGCTGAAACCTGCTGACATGGTTCAGTTGTCTATGGTCCTTGCAGTGTAGATTGAAATGTTCAGCACTGCAGGTGTACAGATGACATTTTAACCTTTCCTCTTTGATAAAATGTTGAATAAAAAAGAGTAATGATTTGCTCTAAGATCTTATTTCTCTTGAGTACATTTAAAAACATTTTAATGCCAATAAAGATACTAAGAAGCCTTCCCTGTATGCTTTGTATTTGAAATTAAACATCAGATTCTTTGAAATATAAATATAATTTTGTTATGGGTATGCCATCATTTTGATAAGGAGATTTCCAGGGGAAATTATTTTCCTGACATGCATTTGTGTTTTTTGGGCTCATCAGTAGAGTTGAGCTTAATACTAAAATATACCTCTTCATACTATTCCTTTCTTTCCAAATCTGATATATAAATGTATTTCATTTCATTTAACAGACATTTGTTAAATGCTTACTATGTGCAAGACAACTTTGCTAGGCATCATGAATGCAAAGATACAAATGAGAAAATTCCCGTTTTTAAGTTACTTAAAATTCCGTTAGGGTGGTATACATGTATACATATATGGTGGTATGTATGCAGATAAGTCAATACAGGGTAATTTGAGGAAGGAGAAATCACCAAGTGGAATCTCAGGGAAGATTTCTTGGAGTTGAGCATCACTAGAACATAAGGATACTTAAAGGCAAAGATGAGAAGTTGCATACTCCGAATAGAAGAAAGCTTGTGTGGATTCATAGAGGTAGGAAGTAGAATGTCAAGTTGAGAAAAGAGCTATTCATCCAGTTGGCTGGGATGTAGTGTATATTAAAGAGAATATTGTGAAATTAGGTTGGAAAATGGGATGAAGCAAGATTATAGAGGGCCTTGTATGTTCGGTTGAGGAGTTTGCATTTTATGCTAAAGGAAATGAAGAAATGACATTTAGGTGAGGATTGTTTTGGAATCTGTGTGAAGAACTGAATGAAAAAGGAAGAGGTCAGAAGCTGGGAGACTGTTTAGGATGTTAACAAAATAGTCTTAGTTCCATGTTGGTGAACCTATGGCATGTATGCTGGAGGAGACTGCTTCCCTCCCCCTCTCAATGCACACCTGAGGACATTTCTCATATGACCCACTCCTCTGCTCAGGAACTCAATGGGAGCACTTCCTCCCTCCCCTGACTGGGGTAAGAGGGTAGCTCACATGCAGCATGAGGGTTGCAGTTTGGGCACTTGGTCTCTAAAAAGGTTGGTCCTCACTGGGCTAGGTGAAAAGTGACATGGATATGAACAATGGAGATCTAGTGTGGAAGCTATGTATATAAAGAGGGGGGAGATATAGGAGAGATTATTTAGAGGTAAAATTGGTAAGATTTGGTGATCAATTTGATATGGTGAAGGCAAGAGGGAAAATCTCTAAATAGTAGCTGCATATGCATTTTTACTATGTAATTGTTAATAAACGTAGGGATGTGGTCCATCACTAAAGATTCATGGTATCTATACAGGCCTTGTGAAACAATTCTAGACATATAAATAATTATTAATTAGCTGTGTAAACTCGAGTGCAAGTGTTGGTAGCTTTTTGTACTACTTAGAATTTTATAGGGTTTGAGGGTTAGTTTTTTGAGATTTTTTTTTTAAGAATAGTTACTCAGATTCACATGTCATTCTCGGCTTCCAAGAGACTACTATTACTATTTAACATTTTCTAATGGGGAGTTGGATTAATATTAGAGTTTAGCTATATCTTATGTTTATAGAAAATTATCATCCTTTCAAAGCATATATCAACTCTGTCTACATTTATTAATGATTACATATTGAAAATATAAATGCAACCCCTCTTCTTTATTATGAAGGGTTGACTCAACAAGTTAGTAACTCCTTATCCCTACAACTTAAAAAATATGGGGAGGAGGGGTAGTAGAAAGGGAAGTAGATCAAAACACTTATTCAGACAAGCTTCATTTACCTTCTCCCCTAGGCTAGCACTTACCAATATCCTAGGTAGGTATTTAATAAATGCTTATTGACTTAATTTCTCACCTCTTATCTAACTATTTTCATAGTAATTTATCTCCTTGCCATTTGTGGCCACCTTTTCTAATTCATGTTAATATTTAGATCTGACCATGTCAAACAAACATTGATATATAGATATATATAGATATATATATGTATACACATATGTATATATATTCTTTAGATCAGCAATTCCTAAATTTTTTGGCCTTAAGAACTCCTTGCACTTATAAAAATTATTGAACCCTTCTCAAAGGTCTTTTGTTTATGGGGGTTAAATGTGTTGATAGTTATTATATTAAAAATTAAAGTATCATAGTATTATTATGAAAATAGTTTTTACCTCATAGACTCCCTATCTTGGAGACTTCTAGGCCCTCAGAACCCACTTTGAGAGCCCCTGATTGACCTAAAGGATAAAAAATACAAACAGAAAAATTCAAATCCTGATACTTAAGACTGTCTGTTGTCTTATTCTAATCTATATTTATAGTTATATTTCATGGTGCTTTTCTAAATATATTATACATTAGCCAACCTTGACCATTCCTCAATCCAATCTGATACTTCTCTTATCTTTATACAGGTAACTTCTTCCCCCATTGCCTAAAACACTGCCTCCACATTTCTACCTCTTGGAATTTTACTTTTGAATTATTGATTGACTTATTACAACCCTACAACAAGGAGATTCCTCTATGGGGAGTGGGACATGAGATTCTCTGTCTACTCTTGCTTTCTAATAATAGATTCACAGAGCCATGCTCAGGTCTACAATAGGAATGGCTACATACAGATTATCTTAGCCCTTAGGGCCCCCTGAGTTTATGAGCTATGGGAAGGGAACAGCAAAGTGGTCTCATCTGATATGGGGAAATAGGTCCCGTTCTTTGAATACTCACCAGAAAGGTATTAGGCAGGGGGAGCGATTCATCAGTCACACTTTAGTAAGTCATAGAGAGTACAGAGACCAAAGACACAGGATGATGAATAAGTTGGGGGGGGGGGGGAGGTGGCAAGAGAGAGAAGAGAACAAGAGGGAGAAGGGCATAGAGTCTCTTAGAAAACTGTGTATTGAAATTGGGAATACTTGGGTAGCATGGATCCATAGCAGGTGGAAGAGTGCTAGAACACAGAGAGGTACAAGTTTGGAGTCCCAGTTTTAAAGGATTTTAATGGTAAGATAGAGACTTTTATCCATGTCACCTTATATTTAGTTCATTAAAACATCCAAATCATCTAAAAGTTATCAATATTATCTTAGGGTTCCCTTGTTTACATATGTTTTGCTGAGTTTGCTGCATATCTGGAATTTATCTGGCACTTATAGACAGAGGGCAATTAGAACCAAGGGGCTGTTACACTGGGGCCTAGCTGGCTTCCCTTAATTTAGCACATTGTCTCAGGATGTGGCCTTAGCTAAGTTGAAGTGGCTTCTAGGCTCCCTTAATTTATGAGACAATTTGTAAGTGACTTCTGTGTTCTTTTGCATTCTTCCTACTATTGTTACCTCATACTAGCTACTTATAGACTCACTTACTGTATTAACTGTGGGTTATACGGGCAGGGAGGTGATGAGGACCAGAACAAGATACAACTTCAATACACTTTTCCTGGTATAATTTAGCTACTACTTCTTCCATGACAGATTATTTGATCATTCTTTGTTGAAAATATGTAGCTTTCATATTTCTCATAGCATTTTGTATAGCCTTTTCCTCTCAACTTATCACACTTTACTATGTAGCATACTTATATGTGTAATAATAATAATTGAGTCATTTAATGGGCAAAGAATTCATCACCAAATGGCCCATTTCCTAGTATATTTAAGTATAACTGACGTTTATATAGTGTTTTAACATTTACAAAGCCTTTTTCATTTGATCCTTACTGCAGCTCCATAAAGCAAGTGCTAAAAAGTATTATTCCCATTGTGCAGAGAAGGAAACTGAGGTTGAGATTAAATTACTTATTTCCTGTTGTCAAAGTTAATAAGTGTCTTAAAACAAGTTTTGAACCCAGTTCTTCATGACTCCAAGTCCAATATTCTATTCCCTCTGCTAGATTACTTTTTTTTCCTCCCTGCTTCCAATTAGGTTGTAAGTTCCTTAAAGACAAGGACTATGCTATAAGATAATGTTTATGTCCTCATCTATAGGCATTTAATAATTTTATTTGAATCCAAGTAGTATAAAAGACATCTGGGGGGCGGGGGGGCCAGATGGTTGGCTCAGTGAATTAACAGTGAGTCCCAGAGATGGGAGGTCCTGGGCTCAAATTTGACCACAGACACTTCCTAGCTGTGTGACTTGGAGCAGTCACTTCACCCCCATTGCCTAGTCCTTACCACTCTTCTGCCTTAGAATCAATACCTGGAAGCTAAGGGTTTAAAAAAAATAAAATTAAAGACACCTCAAGGATGTTTTTAATAGAAAAAGAGGCAGGGCAGGACAGTTATATAGAGATGAATGGCAATAGATGGACAATCTGATACCCCATTATTAAAATAATTTGTGAAAGGATGACCCCAAGAACTTTGGGTAGGTTCTCTATAGACTGTTTCTAGAAATTCATAGATGAAAATAACAATAGGAAAAGATATGGAGAAGGTTGGGTCTACATCCTTGATTCCCACTAATGAAAGCAAAGATCTGTCCAAGTGTAATTTTTTAAAATCTTAATTATAAGTGGCCATAGAAATCATTTCTTCATTTCCCTTTTAGGACGTTCTGATATATAAGAATATAATGCTAAAAACAATATTGCTTAAAATGATCATATAATAAAAGCAACATGTGAAACTAGTAAAGAAACATACACACAGATTTCAGTCAAGTAAAACAATCTGTTTCAAGTATTTTCCCTAAGATTTAATATAATCTGTTTTCAAAAGATCACATTTTTAAAACTACTTTGACTTTAACAACTCAACAAATATAATAAAGATTTCTGTTTTTCTTCAATTTAACTAAGATTGAATTTCCAAAGGAAAAACCTTCAGTCCGCTTGGCAGGAAGAGGATTATAAAGGGCCTTTCTTTGGCTTCAGTTATGTATCAAAATCTTTCATTCAGAAAGATGAGTTCTAAACTGTAGGCAGTATGGAATAATTCATTTTTCACTGCATTATCTTTCACCCTAAAGATAATGCTGTATATTAAACTATCTTATATCATAACTTGGATGATTTTGGCCATATTGTACTATGCAAATAATTTTAAAACCCAAATTTAGTTATTATTATTATTCATTAATGTTAATAATTAATCATGAGAAATTTTTAGAGAAGGAAATTATTTTTAAGTGTGACATATTATTAAAAGTTCATACATTTAGGATAGGCAGTTCTCAGATAAAGAAATCAAAACTATTAACAAGCACATGAAGAAGTGTTCTACATCTCTTATAATCAGAGAGATGCAAATCAAAACAACTCTGAGGTATCACCTCACACCTAGCAGATTGGCTAACATAACAGCAAAGGAAAGTAATGAATGCTGGAGGGGATGTGGCAAAATAGGGACATTAATTCATTGCTGGTGGAGCTGTGAACTGATCCAACCATTCTGGAGGGCAATTTGGAACTATGCCCAAAGGGCGACAAAAGAATATCTACCCTTTGACCCAGCCATAGCACTGCTGGGTCTGTACCCCAAAGAGATAATGGACACAAAGACTTGTACAAAAATATTCATAGCTGCGCTCTTTGTGGTGGCCCAAAACAGGAAAATGAGGGGATGCCCATCAATTGGGGAATGGCTGAACAAACTGTGGTATATGTTGGTGATGGAGTACTATTGTGCTAAAAGGAATAATAAAGTGGAGAAGTTCCATGGAGACTGGAACAACCTCCAGGAAGTGATGCAGAGCGAGAGGAGCAGAACCAGGAGAACATTGTACACAGAGACAAACACACTGTGGTATCATCGAACGTAATGGACTTCTCCATTGGTGGTGGTGTAATGTCCCTGAACAACTTGCAGGGACCCAGGAGAAAAAAACACCATTCATAAGCAAAGGATAAACTATGGGAGTGGAAACACCGAGAAAAAGCAACTGCCTGAATACAGAGGTTGAGGGGACATGACAGAGGATAGACTCTAAATGAACACTCTAATGCAAATACTATCAACAAAGCAATGGGTTCAAATCAAGAAAACATCTAATGCCCAGTGGACTTGCGAGTCGGCTATGGGGGGTGGGGGGGGGGGAGGAAAAGAAAATGATCTATGTCTTTAACGAATAATGCTTGGAAATGATCAAATAAAATATATTTTAAAAAAAAAAAGTTCATACATTTAATTAACCATGTGTTTTTGTCCTGATTTTTTACAAAGATTATATTTTACTACTTAAGAAAACTGTATTTTCCAGTGAAAAGGCCCAGGCCTATGAAACATTTTAATGGTTGGGAGGAATTGTTTTCCAGTGTGGCTATCCATTCATATTAAATCTATTAATTTTTCCACTACTTTAAGTACTTAATTTTTTTTTTACATCTTTGTAATGTATAGTTTGCATTATCATCTGGATAAGTAGAAAATTTCAGTGAGCAGGATTCCTCAAGTACAGATTTGCTATTCTGGTAGCATATTGGGATGGGGGGTGTCTTTAACTATTAAATAAAAATCTAAGAATGTTTTAAAATAAGAAGCCTATTTAACTTTAGATGTATGTAGTACCTAGAAGCTTTTAAAAAATGTTTGCACTTAATAGTTACTTTGGCCAGAAAATGACTCATTTCATTTTGTTCTTAAACTCTGACCAAATCTTGAAATATATTTTTGTTTTTTTTTATTTCAGCTGCAGATCATCTGGGCTGTGATCCTCAAACACGTTTCCATGTCCCACCTGACATCAAACAGTGGATTGCTTTGCTGCAGAGGGGAAACTGTACATTTAAAGAGAAAATATCACGGGCTGCGCTCCACAATGCAATTGCTGTAGTCATCTATAACAATAAATCTAATGAAGAGACAGTCACTATGACTCACCAAGGTAAATAGAAATGGAGGTGTTTTTCCCTTTGAAATGTTTTTTTCTCTCTCTGTCCATCCCAAATCATTCTTCTTACCAGTCTTGTTAGTACTATATACCATGCTCTGTTGAAGATTGTCCATTTATAAATGTATATTTAATTGTGGAGATAACATATGTTTTTCTTTTGTTGGTATTCCTTTATTTAGATCCTTAAAAATTGGAAATGTTATAAATGTTCAGGTGTTTAAATGAAAAATTTTCAAGTTGGTTGAGTTCCTTATTCTTTCCATATAGTCTGTGTTGCCTAGTTTTTCTTGTTATAGAATCATTTGCCCAGGAATTTAGGTGAATGATTCCTGAATTCCTACCAGCTTGGAGAAGATAGTAATTCTCCAGGATCGGTGATGAAACTGACTTCTTGATAATTGACTTTTTTTCTCTCACAATTGCACAGTTTTATAGGATTTAAAACTAGAAGACCTAAGAAAGCATTTGCTCTAAATAGCTTTATATTACAGTTGAGAAAACTGAAACCAGGCAATTATTTGACTTGTCCATGATTACACAGATGGCAAATACAGGATATGAACTTAGATCCTTTGACTCCACATTCATTGTTTTTTCCACTACTTTAAGTACTTAAAAAAAAATTTTTCCCAGCTGTGGTTACAATAGAAAGAGTAGTTTTATCCGTTACTATGTGAAAATATGAATACATAATCTGGTGGCCAGCCTTTTGATATAAACTCTGTGAAATGAGCTAATAATAAGCTAGTCCTCAGATGACTGATAATTCACCAAATTCAATATTTTCGATGATAATCCACCCAAAAATGTCTATCTGCTTTAATTCCAAATTTTTACCATCTTTTGAATCTTTAATTCCCCTTAAATTTACAAAAGGCACTTTTTATGAGAGTTACATTCAAAATGGTTCTTCATCATAGTTCTTACATTGCTTTAAAATCTATGATTTAAAAAAAAATATGACGGCCTCATTTTACAAATGTAGATGTATGTGTATTCTGTGGCATAAGAAGTGCTTCTGCTCATGAGAATGTGATAGATGATGTTCAAAACATGAATTCACAGAAGATAGGTAACTCAAGAGTCAGAAAATCTTGATTGTTTTTTAAAATGTTATGTAACTATTTTGGAGACTAGAGGGAAGGAGCAGCAGTAACGATGCCTCATATAAAAAGTAAAAATGATTTGATCATCTCTTGGGCTCTTGTTTTGTTAATGTGCTTTTTCCCTATATTACATGTCAATACAATTCTTCATATTTATTTTCTGACATTTTACAGTCCATGTTCTTTCCCTCCACCCCAAGGAGGCAGGTAATATGATATAGATTATGCACATATTATCATATAATACGTACTTCCATGTTTGTCATGTTGTGAAACAAAACACATATTGCTTACACTGGAGAAAAATACATGGTGGAAATAAAGTGAAGAATGGTATGTTTCCATCTGCATTTGGACTCCATCTGTTCCTTCTATGGCAGTGGGTATCCTTTTTCAACATGAAGATTTTTGTTAATAAGCAACACCTGCCTTCATTTTTTTCTCATTAGCATATAAGTCATTTAGATAACTGGTGTTCTTTAAAACTGAGAGATTATATCAATCTTTCAGCTTGTCTTAACCATTAAAATAAGTTCCTTATTTTCATTATTTACAGCTAGCTACTTTGTCTTCCTTCTCCCCCACCCCCCACCTTTGCACTCTTCCTTTTCAAAAGTATTTAGTATGAAATAAAAATCTGATAACAGACTATGCTTCGCATCCCTCCCAGCCATCCACCAGAGTGACAGAGCCTACTCAGTGCTGGCATCTTGCAATCTGTTCAGCTGCTTTCCCACTTCCCCACCAGGAATAGAAACTCTTGACCCAGACTTCCACACCCCAAGTGCTTCCCTCCACCTATTCCAATGTTCATGAACTCAGCTGAGCTCTCTTAATTGGTGAATGAACGCTCCCCTGGCCTACTGTATCTAGCTAGACTAAACTGATTATGCTTTACATCCCATTCAAACATCCCTCAGGAAATCAGAACCTACAAGTCTTGTCATCAGCCTTATTGTCATGGTTCTCCCTGACTTTTTTTCTGACTCACTTACTTATACTTGTTCTAGAAACAGAATTGAATCAATGCTATTAGAAAGAGTGACCATAATTCTATTCACAATCTCTATATTTTCAAAGGGGGTAGATGGAGACTATACCACTATTAGGATGTAAAGTACCCCCTTTTTTTAAACCCTTACCTTCCATCTTAGAATCAATACTGTGTGGGGACAGCTGGGTGGCTCAGTGGATGGAGAGCCAGGCCCAGAGAAGGGAGGTCCTAGGTTCAAATGTGGCCTCAGACACTTCCTAGCTGTGTGACCCTGGGCAAGTCACTTAACCCCTCTTGCCTAGCCCTTACCACTCTTTTGCCTTGGAATCAATGCACAGTGCTTATTCTAAGATGGAAGGTAAGAGTTTTTTTTTAAAAATGAGGTACAGTTGACTCTGAGATGGTGGGGAAGGGAGAACTCATGAATTGGAGAACTATGGAATGTCAAAGTTTGACCTATACCTTAGAACAGTGGTGTCAAACTCAAAAATATCCAGCAATTGAGATAATAATATTTGAGACCATGAAAGTGCGTGATCAGAATGCTTTGATAAATACCTTGGAAATAACTGTTTATAATGTGAATTCTAAATCATATTAAATATCACATCAACTTTAGTGAATCAAGTAAGTTTATGAAATAGAGAAATTATAGGAAGGAAAAACATCTTTGTATTCCTTAAGTTGGATAGTAGATTCCTAGATCATCATGTAGGTTTTCCACTGAAGTTTATGCCTTAATATGAAGGATTTTTAGAGGGGACAAGCTGATCTGTGCTGACTTGTCACAAAATGGAGCTTCATGTCTTGTTAAGAACTGCATTGGCTAATTGTAGATAGATGAATAGAAGATGGTATTTGGGATCATTTGAGGCCTTTGAGATCACCTCAAGGATTTAACCCAGAATCAGAGAAACATCAGTTTCCTCAAAACATTCTGCTCAACCTAGAATATCCTATGCATGCTACCTTGCCACAGTGCTACTATATGGCACTGCCAGAAAGCAACAAGGATAGGGCTTAAAAAAACCACAAATTTATTTTGTATTAAATCAACATATGTAGTGAAAGTAACTATTATCTCATAGAGTTGATTGGTTACTTTTTAGTTTGAAAAAAATAGTTGAACTAACATTAAATTAAAATAATTGACTGTTTTACATTTTTAAATGTATATGCATTTCTTACATTAAGATTTTCACACTTTTGTCATAGCCTTCTTTCATTAGCAATGATTTAAAAGCTGAATTTTCTTCCTTCTTATTAATGCCCTTTGGTTTAACAAAGGACATCTTTCCCGACAGTCTCAGTGACATCATTGACAGGAAGAGAGTTCATTCTGTGGTTTGCATGTTACCTTAGCTTAGCAGAATAAATTATTTTTAATGCCTTCTTGTGGGGAGGGCAAAGGGGAAGCTACAGAGTAACATTTTATATTGGTTCTTGGAGAGTTGAAAGTAATGCATACCTGCTTCAAATAAAAGCTTTCTTAAACTTCTCAGGACTATTTATTTGGAAGACATGCTGGAAGAATTTTTAGTAAAATTAAAATTTCTTTACAATTCTTTCTGCATGTCAATACTGTAGAGTATAGAAAATTCCTTCATTTATTAGAAGAAAAAAACATTGTTTGAAGAGATATACAATAAAATATGTGGATTTTGCTACCATGGTGTCATTTCTTATTCCATGTGCTAGTATACCTTCATTAGTGCCTCTTAGTATCCTTTGGAGTCACTTAAGAGAATAAATCAACTTCCCTACTGAGTTCTCCAGATAGAGAACCTTCCATAGACTCTGTTGTTTGAAGGAGGTGAAATAACATTGCATAAATAACATTGCATAAACTACCAAAAATGAAAGGGTTGCAAAATATATTAAAAGATCATTACCTTTTCTCTGCTAACTAGAAATTACTTTTGTCTCATTTTCTAATGAGTGTGTCCAGAAAATGAACAGTAGGATGACATGCCCAGATTTTATTTAATTTTACTCTGATTTTTATTTTGTTTTTTAAAGATAACTTTTCTTTTTACTTTACATTCATTTTTTAAAAAACCTTTACTCTCTGTCTTAGTAACAATTCTAAGACAAAAGGGCAAGGGCTAAGGCAGTTGGCGTTAAATAACTTGCCCAGGGTCACACAGCTAGGAAGTATCTGAGGCCAAATTTGAAGCCAAGTCCTTCCGATTCCAGGTCTGGTGTTCTCTCTGTTGTGCCACCAAGCTGCCCTTCAATACATTCATTTTAAAATGTGTCCCTCTTCCTTCTTCTACCTAGTGAGTCATTCCTTGAAACATATTAAAAACAAAAGGGGAAAGAAATCAGTGCAAACAAAATCAACATCCTAAACTTTTTAGCCACTATATGCAATATTCTATACCCATAGGCATATATATTATATGTATATATACCCATATACATCTTTATTTCTGACTTTTACAAAAATTTTCTTCATTTTTTTCCTTTAGAAAAGGTACTCAAATTTTCCCTGACACCAGGGTTACACTCTCCCATAAATACACATTATCCGGGAGAGGGGGAGAATGAGCAAGAGCTTGATGTACCATGGTGGTGACATGTGAAGGGAATATACTTGGCCAAGATATCTCATACTTTCAATATATTGATATCCTTTCTGGCTTCAGAGTGTTTTTCACAGTAGGGCCTACTGTCAGTGATGGACTTATTCCTCCTAGAACAGTATGTTGGCTAGACAAGTCAAGCCAATCCATTGCTGAGCTAGGTCAAACAGTTCACTCTGGGGCTGTGCTAGACAGCTATAACCTTTTTCCACCTTTAGCCATTGCCTTGGCTGGGGTGATACTTCATTCTCTTCAGATGGAGTGTTATCGTGCATTTTTTCATCTAGAGTGCTATAGAATATAGGACATTTTCTTCATTTCTCAAACAGAACTTGAAATTTATTCATAACACATAACATCTTATAATTATATACTAAAGTCCTAAAACAAAATAAAGCTAAAGTTTTGGGTTTGTTTTGCCTGAAACTCCAGGTGATGTTACTTTACTCAAACTTTCCTTAGTTGGGTAGCACAAGCATAGCTGACATGTCATTCTAGAAAATAGCTTTGAAATAAAAAAACCTGGGTTCAAGGTTCAATTGCTATTGTAAAATCTCAAATGTTTACCTGAAAAATAAGGTCATCAGACTATCTGTAAGATCCCTTTCAGCTTCAACATTTTCTAATTCTCACATTTGTAAATGACATGAAGCTGAGGATTGTTCATTTGCACAGTAAAGGAATCTCATTAGTAGGCCAGAATGATGAGCCCTACCTAAGAATATGAAATTTCATGAGGGATTTGATTAATAGATAGATTCCAGGTAGTTTTTTGATATAACAAAATTTTGTTATAAATTTTGATATAACAGTCATATGAAATAGTACTGTTATTATCCCCACTTTACAGATTAGGAAATTAAGACTCAGAAACATAAAATAACTTATTGTAGCTAGTAAATATCTGAGATAGCCCTCAAATTTGGGTTTTCTTGACTGAAGCCAACACACTATCCACTATACCCCCAAGGAGAGTTCAAATTGATTTAAGTAGTGTCAGTATTATTAAACTAATTCCCCCAAGAATATTCTCTTAAAAGAGACAACACTCATATGAAATAAGCATTGAGATAGTTATTAAATAAAATGCATAATAACTTCACATCTTGTCTCAAAGGAGAGTTGGTAGAAATCCCCATTCTTTCTGTAGTTAATAACCCATTCTGGTAGTTTCACCAGAACCATAAGAAACCTGCTTAAAAACTGCCAGGATTGAGAATTTATTCATTGCTCAGTCTTCTTTTGTTCCTCAGTGCATTGGATTTTTTTTATAATAGCATGCAAGTAGTTATGTTGAAACCACTGGTCCCTATGGTGTTTAAATGAATGCTAATCACAGTGGCAAAGTTATTAGGAATTTTTCAGTCTGGTCCCAGAAGCACTGAGAACTGTTTTTGTCTAAGCAGACAGTGGAGTTAGCTTGCCAGCAGGATTCACATTGGATTCATTGTTTAGAATTGATAATGTTAGCACTCCTGCCTACTCAGAGGGAAACAAAATAAAAGTCAGGAAAAGGAATTCTCATATCATGTCAGGACATCGGAAATTTATTAAGTCTTGAGTAATCAAAACAAATTCCTATCTCTGCCTACATCCTGAGCTGTTTATACTCTAGCTCTTCACTGACCCCAGAACCTTCTTTCTTAAATATGTTCCTATATTTTTCTGCCAGAAGAAACAAAAAGGCAAAAAGGAAGTATAAAGAACAAGACCAGACTAACAACAAGGTAGCTCACATTGAAGCAGCATCAGGGTTCTTCAAAAGATCCATGAACCAGGGCAGTCCCTTACTATAGTGTTTCCAACAGTAACTTGCAGTAAGCCTATTACAAGGAAAATCAACAACTTTTGATTAGGGTCTGTCAAGATCACAAGAAAGAACAAGAGCAAATTCCAGCTTTGGGACTGTGCAAGGAGAAAGAAACAGAAAACAGAACAAGATCAAAACCTAAGTCAAGCTACTAGAAAATGTAGTCAAAACTCGGGAATTCCTACAGAAGATGGGCATCCACCACTTAGAAGAAAAAGAGAGCTTGAAATATATCCAAATGGCAAAAGATAGTCTTACAACCAAGAATAACCCAAATAGTATAATTCTACAGAGGAAAAATTTGTACCTTTAATGAAACAATGATCTTCCAGATATTCCTGAAGAACAGGACAGAACTAAACAGAAACAAATTTAAACACAAGTCAACAGAAACATAGAAAGATAAATGCATTTGATCAGTTGGAAAAGACTACCATAATAGTATATATTCTAATAGAGCCAAGGGGGGGAAGAAGTAAGTGCCCTCTCAAAAGCTTAATGTTTTCCCAAAGGACGATAAAAGAATGTCTACCCTTTGATCCAGCCATAGTACTGCTAGGTTTGTACCCCAAAGAGATAATGGACAAAAAGACTTGTACAAAAATATTCATAGCTGCGCTCTTTGTGGTGGCCAAAAATTGGAAAACGAGGGGATGCCCTTCAATTGGGGAATGGCTGAACAAATTGTGGTATATGTTGGTGATGGAATACTATTGTGCAAAAAGGAATAATAAAGTGGAGGAATTCCATGGAGACTGGAACCACCTCCAGGAAGTGATGCAGAGCAAGAGGAGCAGAACCAGGAGAACATTGTACACAGAGACTAATACACTGTGGTATAATCGAACGTAATGGACTTCTCCATTAGTAGTGGTGTAATGTCCCTGAACAACCTGCAGGGATCTAGGAGAAAAAACACTATTCATAAGCAGAGGACAAACTGTGGGAGTAGAAACACCAAGGAAAAGCAACTGCCCAACTACAGCGGTTGAGGGGACATGACAGAGGAGAGACTCTAAACGAACACTCTAATGCAAATACTAACAACATGACAAAGGGTTCGAATCAAGAACACATGTGATACCCAGTGGAATCACGCGTCAGCTATGGGGGGTGGGGAGGAGGAAAAGAAAATGATCTTTGTCTTTAATGAATAATGCTTGGAAATGATCAAATAAAATATTATTTAAAAAAACAAAACAAAAAAAAGAAGACCTGAATTCAATTAGGATTTCTACCACAGGCACTTAATTATCTGTGTGACTTCAAGTAAGTCCTTATTCCTCTTTTAATCTGTTTCATCATCTATAAAAATGAATATAACAACAGCAACTGACTGACAGGATTATTGTAAGAATCAAATAAAATGGTGGATGTAAAGGAAAAAAAGCTTAATTTTTTAAGCAGAAGTTGTGGGAGTTATTTTGATGGATTTAGGAGAGGGAAGATGTAATATACTGGGAAGGAAAAGAAGGGGAAGGAACTCACCATCTTGTGGAATCGGGTGTATGAAGTGATGACTATATAGACATGCAGGAAGGAGTAGGTAGAATAGGCATTGAATTTCATATGAACCTTGCTTTCATCTGAACAAGGCAAAGAAATGTTAAACACACCCACAGAATTTGATGAAAAAAATACATTAAACTCAACAGAACAGAGAAAAGAGAAGGGGAGAGGAAAAAGTTAAAGGACAGAATTGTGGAGGAAGTAGTTATAAGCAAAACAAACTCCAACATGGGGGCAAGGCAGCACATGAAGGGAAATTTAAGAGGAAAAAGCAAAAACTTTTGAATGGGGAGGAAGAGAGGAGGAGAGCAATAGATCAGTAGTTGGGCATTCTTTTCCTTTACTGTCTTTTCTCTAAAAGGGGGAGGAACAAAAAGGAAAGATTACAAGAAACAGGATGGAGAAAAATACAAAATCAGTGGCCATAACTACGAACATGAATAGGATGTCTAGAATTAGAGTTATCTAGGAGAGCAGAATGGATTAGGAAGCAAAATTCAGCAATATGTTGTTTACAAGACACATGCTTGAAATAAAGTTTCACAAAGCATGACAATAAGAAAGTAGAGCAAAATCTATTATGCTTTAGGTGAACACAAAAAATACAGTACAGTAATGTTTTCAAACAAGTGACAGTAAGGATTAATGTGATAAAAGGAGACAAGCAAGGAAATTATACTTAACGTACAGATAAACAATCATGTCCATCAGATGGCATGGCATCTAAATACTTAAGAGAAAGGTGAAATTAATTGCAAGGAGTAGGCAATAAAATTATATTAATGGGGGACCTTAATGTACGCCTTTAAGACCTAGACAAGCCAACATAATCACAGGAAAGAAGTTAAGAACCTAAATTGAATTTTAGAAAAGTTAGCTAAAATGGACCTCCAGTGGTTACTGGGTGGCAATAGAAAGGAGAATGCACATTTTCAACAACAAAAATTGACCATATTTGAAAGCATTTAAAGCCTGAACGACAAATGTAAAAAATCAGAAATATTAAATATATTATCTTCCTTAAGGAATAAAATTTTCATTCAAAAAGGATATTTAAATAAAAGATTAACAGTTAATTAGAGATTAATTTAATTCTGAAGAATTAGTGTGTCAGAGAACAAGTCATAGAAACAATGGGAAATGTCATAAAAGATAATTATAGTAACTAATACACAATGTTCCATAACTTATGAGTTATAGTTAAAGCAGTCCTTAAGCGAAAAGTTTATCTAAATACTTTCATCACACAAAAAAAAGAACAAATAAATGAATCTGATATGCAGCTAAAAACTAGAAAAAACAACACTTAAAAAAAAGTACCGGGGGCAGCTGGGTAGCTCAGTGGATTAAGAGCCAGGCCTAGAGACAGGAGGTCCTAGGTTCAAATTTGGCCTCAGACACTTCCCAGCTGAGTGACCGTGAGCAAGTCACTTGATCCCCATTCCCTAGCCCTTACCACTCTTCTGCCTTGGAACCAATACACAGTATTAATTCCAAGATGGAAGGTAAGGATTAAAAAAAAATACCAAATCCAATACCAAATACCAAAAATCAAAAAAGAGTTTACCAACAAAAAAAGGCCCTTTGTGTTGACAAAACGAGGAGCTGTTAACATATGAAATAAAGTAATAATAATAAAATACTCTGACTTTTAAAAGAGATAATACCAAACTGTTTATCCAAAAATAAAAAGGAATAATAGCAATTAAAGATGAAATAAACTATCAGAAATTATCTAGCCTATTGATATGCCCCAAAACTGATAGATTAGATGCAGTGGATACAAATTTACAAAAATACAAGATAGTAAATGTAACAAAATAAGAAATACATTATTTAAATAACTATCAGAAAAAAGCGACAAACCTGAACTATTTGCAAACATTGGAAAGAAGAGAGTCTTTCAAACTTTTTCTGTTATATGATCTTCACTACCTAAACCAAGGAGAAACAAAGTTGAAAATAAAAACCATAGAACAATTTTCTTTTTTTTAAATCAATGCAAAGATATTGAAATCTTTTTTTGAACTCTTTCAGAATCTAAATCCAGTTCATATTTTTCTTTTGGACTTTGTGTGTGTTTGCTTTGCTTTCACTGTCCCCTTCTGTATCTATGCCTTGCTCTTTGTCTCCATAAAAAATTCTCTATAGTTAAGTGGTTTTTGTTTTTGTTTTTAATGTTTGTTCATTTTCCCAATCTTTTTAAAGGTAGGCTCAGTTCTCAGGGAAGTTGGAGTACCCTCTTAAACTTTAGTCCTTCCTTGATGCTTTCCTTAGCCTTATTTCTGGGTTTCTGTAAGTTTCAGGTTTTCCAAGGCAGTATGATGGCCTATGGACTGGGAGCTCTGAGAAGTACCTCCCATTGCTGATTCAGCTACCCACTGAGACTGCTGATAGCTCAAATTCTCACCTCAGGCTTGGGTATAGGCTTTTGGTTTCACTCTGGGCTTGTTCAGGTCAGGCAAACAACACTGCACACTGCCTGTCCTAGGGCTTCACCTTGAGTTTTTGGCAAGGAGATTATGGGGCCCAGCTTCAGGTCTGACGACTGCCCCAAACTGGGATCTATGTCCTTACCACAAGCCCAGGCTGGGACTCTTGGCCTTGCTCTGGGCCCACACAGATCAAGCTGTGCAACACAGACTGCCCTGAGCTGAAATTCCAGACCTTACTGCAGGTTTGCTTAAAACTTTAAGGGGAGGGGGTGGTGGTGTGTTCGGTTGGACCTATTTGCCCAGGCAGGGTCTCAGGGTCTGGATGTTGACTTGATATTGGGTTCAGAACTTGGCACAGTAGATGGGGAGTGGGGGGGTCACTCTTGACTTGTGCCTTATTCCTTTCTGTAACCTCCTGCTGACTGTGCTCCCCTCTCAAACCTAGTGCCCCAGATGTTCTCTGCCTACATTTCTGTAGCCTCCTGCTGACTGTGCTCCTTTCTCACTCTAGTGCCCCAAATGTTCTCTGCCTACCTTTTAGATCAGTGGTTCTCAACCTCTCAATTTGTAGCAATGAGAATACATAATGCATATCAGGTATTTACATTCTGAATCATAACTGTAGCAAAATTACAGTTTTGAAGTAGCCACCAAAATAATTTTTTGGTTTGGGGTGAGTGCAACATGAGGAACTATATTGCAGGGTCACAGCATTAGAAAGGTTGAGAACCACTGTTTTAGATTGTTCTCTTCTTGAAAGTTGCTTCACTCTCTCTTCTTGTTGGTTCTTTCACTCCTGTATTTGTTTTGAAGTGTTATTTTAAGATTGGTTGGAGAGGATTCTCATGATGGTTTTGAGCTTCCCTGCTTCTGTTCCACCATCTTGGCTCTGGAACCAATGCAAAGATATTGAACAAATGTCAACAAAGAGAATACAACACATTAAAATTTTTTATACCATAACTAAGTTGGATTTATATTAGGAGTATATAATTAGTTTACTACAAAGAAAACTATAGGCATAATAGGACATGTCAATAACAAATAATAACAAAACTATCTGATTATATATGCTGAAAGTGATTTTTAGTAAAATACAGCATCCATTTTTTTAAAATTAGAAAATATAGGAATAAATGACCTTTCTTGGATCTGGTAAGTAGAATCTATCAAAAACCAAAAGTCAACATTATGTGCAGTAGAAAAAAAGGCTTTTCCAGTAAAAGTAAGCATAAAGCAAAAATGATGTCATAGTTATAGAGAAAAAAATTAACACAAAATTAATGGAAACAAATTCTGCAGTTACAGAATATTTTTTAAATCTACATAAATCATCAGTTCATGTTACCAACAAATCTAGCAGAAAGATAAATGTGAAATTTCATTGAAAATAAATGTAAAAGAATAGACTATTTGGGAATCTGTCTACCAAGAAACCCATAGGAATCATGTGAAAACATATTACAAATTGCTCCATACAGAAATAGACCTAAGTAATTAGAGAAATGTTCATTTTACATGAATATCCCAGACACTTCCTAGATGTATGGCCCAAGGCAAATCACTTGACCCCCATTGCCTAACCCTTACCACTCTTATGCCTTGGAACCAATACACTGTATTGATTTGAAGACAGAGGTAAGGATTTTTTTTTTGTTTACATAAATAAACACCCTTGGTTTAAAAAAAACTGATTTATTTAATGCTTTATCTATCAAATGAACAAAAAATGACTGTAGAGCTGAGATTGAGGGGGCAGGTATGGTAACAGAATTCAGCTGGTGAAACAAAAGATCAAGGATGTCAAAGGAAATCCTTAAAAAAAGAAAAGTATGAAGGAAGAGAACATGAGTATCAGATCTCCACAATACTACAAAGTATTAATAGTCAAAACTATTTGGTACTGTTTTTAAAAAATTAATAAATTAGTCAGACAGATTAAGTACATAATATATAGGGGGGATTTTAATTTTTAGATTATTGCCACATAATTTAATAAAGTAAGATGCCAACTCCTGGGGTAAGGACTCAATTTTCAACAAATATGGGAAAACTGGAAAGGATTATGAGAGAAATTAGATATAGACCATAATTCACAACACATTTCAAAAGTTAAATTCTAAATGGATTTAGAATTGCTCGTTTGAATTTACCTTTTTATGTTTCTCTTGACTTCTATCTTTGAATTTTAAAGTTTCTACCCAGTTCCAGATTTTTCATAAGAAAAAATCAGGAGTCCTTGATTTCATTATAGGTCTGTTTTGCCTTCTGTAAGATTATATTCAGTTTTATAGGGTAAGTTATTATTAGTTATAAACCTATGTATCTTTTGCATTTTGGAATATCATATTTAAAGTTCACTATGCCTTTAAAGTGGTAGCTGCTAAATCAATATGTGTTAAGATTAAAATTGCCAAACTGTGGCAGGTAAAAATTTAGTTTCTCTGCTAGAAGTATTATATTTTATGAGGTTTATTAAAGGTTAAGAATTTAAGAAAACACAAGTAACAAAGCACGTGCCTAGGAGGGCCAAGAGGCCCATTCAATTTCACTTACATCACGAGAGACGCATCTGCTTGGAAGCGGAAGTAGCAAGAGAACTCAGTAGGCTTTTACAGCCAGTTAAATAGAAATTTTGACCTTGCCCAGGTGGAAATCTCAGATTAGAGGGCATCTTGGGAACTAGAGCAAGGACTTCTGGGGTTCAAATCTCCATTTTTACAATTCTCTATATGATCATTTGGGAAGAAGAACTTCCCCAAAGGATCATGAAAACAATCAATTTAAAGATTACAATAATTTGAGGATAGGGGGGGGGGGGGAACAAAACCAATAATTGCTGGACGCATTGACAAAAAGCCAGTTGGGGGCAGTCCCCTTTGCCATGAAAGTATACATACAAATAAATGTTCAATCAACCACACCCAAAGTTCATTTTTGATCTTCTTGTGCAGCTTATGGTCTAGAGGCTTCTTCATGGTGTTTTCTCCAAACAGTTCCGTTTCTGGATTCAGAGAGGTTGCATCTTTCTTTACCTAAAATTCTTCTTAAAAGGAATTTAAAATTGCAATTTAAAATAATAATATTTTTACATTTCCCCATCTTGAGGGTGATTGAAAAACACAGGGATCACTTAGGGATGCACGGTTGAGTTATGAGGTATATGAATCAATTGGCAAGCAAAATTAAAAAGATATCAGAAAATCCAAATAAAAAGAAAATTTCTGGATGAAAATATAGACTATCAAAGTCTTATGTGTAAAAATTCCAAGTAAAGGAAAAATAAATCTATAACAGGTCCTTGAATCAGGGACCAATTAAAATGATCTAAGCAATGATGCATTTACCCAGTCAGTAGCCAGGACTACAGAAAGTTACCACACTAAGAAAGACAGAAAAGGGACTAGATTATAGGAGCCAGGTAGGAGACAAGGTTTGGGATACTCTTCTGTAAGTATTTTCACGAAGAGTGTGGATACACAAGGAAGGCCTATGTCATAACAAATGTTAAACATAGCAACCTTGAGTCTTCACACTAGGTTCAAGACCTTTGTATTGACTTGGAATTGCATCAGTCCAACCTGGATTGGTTTTTCTTTGGCCCTATGCAATGGTTCTTTTGTGTATATCTTGTCCTGGAATCAGACAGAAGTATTAAAGTCCCATAATTTTTTTCAATAATTAGTGGCATCATTTTTATAGTCTCAAGCTCTTTGAGGCATGCATTAGCAAATGTATTTTAAACTTATATTACTGCAAAATCAAAAAAGTTAAAGAAAATCTCAATACTGGTGACATGTGCTTCAAATATGAAAAGGAGAGGAAAAAAAGAAATAGTATATTGCACATGCAAGAAAAATATAATAAAGAGTTTTAAAATTCAAAAATATAGCTTATAATCATTGACACACTGTGTCAGCTAAGAAAATATAGAATACAAGGCATTCTCATCAAAAATGAGATCCATTTCCTCTTCCTATCTGGCCATGATCCACTGTGAGTGTAAGCAAATGAATTGAACAAGGTAACATTTTTCATTTTTAAAGAACAGTAGTACAAATATGTAGATATCAGTATCCCCAAAATTCTCAATAGCCCAATTAATTACAATAGCAAACAAACACACTATCATATTTCACATAAGTTGCTGTAGTGGTAGTCTCTCGGTTACCTAGAATGACAATTGTCTTTGTGCATTATCATCTATTGATGTACCCTCATGTGGCTTTGAAGTCCAAAGACTGAGGCACAGAGTTTGTGGCATATGGGGCATGGGACACCAGTTGTTACGGGAGGTGCGGTTGTGGCCTGATGTTGGCATTCATGCGCAGTGGCAAGACGTCGACGTCGCTCATCTTCAAAGGTGGCGGCAGCATGGTTAATGTGGGTTCTCCAGCTGCTTCTGTCAGAGGCAGCGAGTTCTAGTTGCTTTGGTGTAATGCCAGCCCACTTCAAGTTTGACTTTAGCTGATCCTTGAATCTTTTCTTTGGTCGGCCTTGTTTCCGGAGTCCAGCTGACAGTTCACCATAGAATACCTGTCTTGGTATTCGCTGTGGGTCCATGCGAATGACATGTCCAGACCATTGTAGCTGGGTTTTGAGGACCATTACTTCGATGCTGGTGGATTTGGCTCTGTCAAGGACTTCCTGGTTGGTGATTCGGTCCTGCCATCAGATCCTCATGATTGACCGGAGGGAGCGTTGGTGGAATTGCTCCAGCTGTTTCATGTGCTTCCGGTACAGTGTCCATGTCTCACAACCATACAGGAGCGAGCTGAGGACCACTGCGTTATACACTTTGAGCTTCGTCACAGTGCTTACACCTCTGTGTTGGAGGACTTTGCAGCGCAGCCGCCCCAGTGCCTGGCTGGCCTTTTGGATCCTGGCATTAATCTCGTGGTCTAGGGACCCTTCGTTAGCGATGGTGCTGCCCAGGTACTTGAAAGTGTTGACGTTAGAAAGCTGCGTGCCGTCAATTGTAATACACGGCTGGTTCGTTGGCCTCCCTGGTGCAGGTTGGAACAGCACCTCTGTTTTGCTGAGGCTGATAGTCAGGCCAAACAGTTTTGTTGCGGTGGAGAACCTGTCCACAATGGTTTGGAGATGATTTTCTTGGTGGGCCATGAGAGCACAGTCATCTGCGAAGAGAGCTTCCAGGATGAGTCTCTCTGTTGTCTTTGTTTTTGCAGTCAGGCGGCGAAGGTCGAATAGTGAGCCATCCAGTCAGTATTTGATGTAGACGCCCAGGTCTAGATCCATCACAGCATGTCGTAATACTTGGGTGAAGTATAGGTTGAATAGTACCAGAGCAAGGACACAGCCTTGTTTCACGCCATTGGAGATGTTGAAGCAATCAGAAGTCTCTCCACCAGATAGGACTTCCCCTGTCATGTCGACATGAAAGAGCTGGATCAGTTTGACAAATTTTGCTGGGCAACAGAGCTTGCTAAGGATCACCCCCAATGCGTCCCTGTTCACTGTGTTGAATGCCTTTGTCAGGTCTATGAAGACAATGTAGAGACTCAGGTTCTGCTCAAGGCATTTTTCCTGCATTTGCCTCACCGTGAAGACCATGTCAATGGTGCTACGATCTGGTCAGAAGCCACATTGTGATTCAGGCAGGTTCTGCTCTGAAACAGATGATGGGAGTCTGTTGAGTATAACACGGGCGAGGATCTTTCCAGCAGTGGATAGTAGTGAGATGCCTCTGTTAGTTGTCACAGGCTGCTCGTGAGCCTTTGTTCTTGTATAGGGCTACGATGGAGGCATCTCTGAGTTCTGGGGGCATGTCTTCCTCTTCTCATATGCTGGTCAGCACTATGTGGAATGCCTGGAGCGCCTTTCCATTTAAGGCCTTGTACACCTCGGTTGGGATCCCATCTTTACCGGGTGCCTTGCCTGCACTCATTTTTTTAATAGCTTTTTGGACTTCCTCTATTGAAAGAGGGACGTCAAGTTGTTCAATGGTGTGGTTTTGGGGGATCTGGTCAAGGGTGCTTTGGTCAACTGAAGAGGGTCGATTGAGAAGCTGACTGAAGTGTTCTTTCCACCTGTTCCTGATGCCTTTTTTATCTTTTATGAGAGTGTCACCGTCAGAGGATAGCAAGGGAGTGGTGGTGGGTTTTAATGGCCCATAGACAGTCTTAAGGGCACTGAAAAATTGTTTGTGGTTTTTTGTATCAGCAAAGCGCTGGATTTCTTCTGCCTTTTTTTTCCCACCATTGGTCTTGCATCTTCTTGATCTCACACTTTGCCGTGGCTTGGAGAGACTTGAATCTGTCCTTTTTAGGAGCAGAGTTTGGGTTATTTTGCCACTCCATAAAGGCTTTGTGCTTTTTGCTCAATAGGTCTTCAATAGCAGTGTTGTTCTTGTCGAACCAGTCCTGGTGGTTGCATTGTTTGGGGCCTAGGACTGCCTTTGATGTTTCCTTCACTGCATCTCTGAACTGGTTCCATTTTTCGGTTGAGCTTCCAGTGAGTGGTCCCTTGGCAGACAGCTTGTTGTCCAGGCAGGACTGGAATGTTTGCAAATAAGATGGATCTCTAAGACGACTCACGTTGTAAAATGCGCGAACTGTCTGGGCACGTTTTGGATGGTGAGGCGCAATGCGCATTTGAAGGGTCACTCTAACCAATCGGTGGTCTGTCCAGCATTCAGCTCCTCTCATGGCTCTGGTGATCTTTACATCCTGGCTGTCTCGCCGGCATACAATGATGTAGTCAATGAGATGCCACTGTTTTGATCTTGGGTGCATCCACGTTGTTTTATATTTGTCGCCATTCTGAACACAGTGTTCGTGATGGTGAGTTCGAACTCTGAGCATTTGCTGAGTAGCAGTAGGCCGTTGTTGTTCATTTTGCCCACGCCGTGTTTGCCGAGCACTCCTTTCCATCTTTCATGGTCCTGGCCAACGCGGGCATTGAAGTCTCCCAGTAGTATCAGCTTGTCATTTATGGGCACTGAGTGCAGGACGGCACTCAGGTCAGAGAGTAGAACTGCTCGATGGTCTCCTCTGTGCTGGTCAGTGTAGGGGCATATGCGCTGATGATTGTGGCATACTGGTCTTTGCTGAGAGGCAAACAGATCTTCATGAGCCTCTCGCTGATGCCCACAGGCAAGTCTGGCAGCAGTTCTGAGCAAACTGGTCTTGATGGCCAGGCCAACACCGTGGATTCTGTCTTCATTTGAGGCTCTACCTTTCCAGAAGAAGGTGTATCCAGTGGTGGGTTCGCTGAGTGATCCCTCTTCTGGTAGGCGTGTTTCACTTAGGGCTGCGATGTTGATGTTATACCGTGCCAGTTCTTTACCGATTAGAGCTGTTCTCTCAGGTCTTGGGGTATTCTCTCTGTCAAGTAATGTCCTGATGTTCCATGCTCCTAGTAGGAGTTTCTTTGTATTTTTTTCTTTGATTTCGACCGCTTAAATGGATGACCCGCCAGCCACGGTGTGCTGACCGGGTGTTTGTAGGGCAGGCAATGTTTGGGACACCTTTTCTAGTCCCCTCCCTTGATTAGGATGAGCAGTACTGTCCTAGAGAGGGTTGCTCAGTCGCCCAGGATGCTGCCGAATGTCCCTGATGCCCACAGGGCCAAGAGACCACTGGTCCGTGGGCCACCTACGTGCAGGATCGTGACTACAACTGCCAGTGGTCACCTCCACCTGTTGCATCACCACTCCCCCATCGCTGCAGGTCTTGAAGAGGGTGGATGGGGTTAGTGTTGCTGTATGGCATTTTTAAAAGCCTATGGATTGATGGATATTTGTCACAATTTTTCCAAATATAGCAAATCTTTCAACCTTGGTAAAAATATTTTTAAACAAAGTAAAACTTATTTTGGGTTAAGAACATCATCAAGAAATCTAGATATCATTCTGGTGGAAGTAAAGTGAGCTGAAGAGTTATAAATGAGAGATGCTCCTTTTTTGGAGGCTTTTTAGAGGTACAAATGCCCTGGGATTAACTGCCCAACTTCCATTCACATCTTTAGAAATGCAGGAAGGTTGGGGGTTATAATTATATTTCACTTCAGCTACTAGAATGGGCCTTACACCTCGTGTTAGGGGCAGGCAAAAATGACCAGAGATTAAGAAAAATTCTAAAAACCATGTCTAAAAAACCCTTAAAATCAATTGAGTTATTTAGCACATTAAATTTTCCAAAGGTTGTTATAGCAATTTTTCTTTTCTTTGATGGAGTTCATCTATCCTCTATGTGACAATTTACAAAGTGAAAAATAGAAAAGCTGTTTTTTATATGGGCCTAATCAATGTTTGTTCAGAATAGTTATAGGGGAAAGGCAACAGAATTTAACAGTAGTTAAAACTCAGTACATTAAAATGAACAGTATAACAGAATAATATTGAATGTAGTAATATATGAACTTAAAATATGAACTTAAATAACAAAGTTAAATCTTAAAGCAATCAGTAGAATGCAATAGAATACAGAGATTTTTATAAACCATTAAAGTCTGAAATGCCTTAAAAATATAACCTCCAGTCTCTTTAAAGTTCCTTGAGTTTTTATGCATTTAGATGCCTATTGTCAGAAGGCAGAAGATTGGTATGGGCTAGGCAATGGGGTTTAATCAACCTGCTCAGGGCCATACCGCCAGCAAGTGTCTGAGACCAGATTCCAACTCAGGACCTCCCATTTCTAGGCCTGCTCTCAGTCCACTGAACCACCCAACTGCCTCCCCAAAGTTAGCTAAAGAGTTGCAGAGAGCTGAATTTTTCTCCTGAATCTCAAGTGAGATTAATGAAAGAACCAATATAGTTAAAAGATATCCTTTTAAATAGCCCATTGCTTGTAAGTTCCTGTTTGGAAAAGTCTCTTCCTTCTTTCTCTTTCTTTCACCCCTTCTGAGATCCACCCCCGTTTTTTTGTTACCAGCTGGTTTTTGATCCTGAAGAAATTGGGTCTGCTACCAGCAGCCTGGGTGATCAGCTGGGCCAGGTGAGCAAGACAGAGACCACCGGGGTGGGCAGGGCTGGGACAGGAATGCAGGCAATCGGGACCAGGTGAGCCACAATCTGGGTCAAACAGCAAACAGGTCTGGAGCGGATGGCTGAAGGCAGGAAGGGCTGGGCCGGGCCTGGAATGGCTGGAACGAGCTGGATCAGCAACAGCTTTGCAAGGGTAAAAAACCTTGACCAGAGAAACGTGGCTTAAAAAAAAATTTCTAGGCAGTAGCTATTAAAGGCCGAACTAAAGATCAGTAAAGAAAAGAATCAGAAGATTGAGAGTATTTCGTTTTTCCGACATGGTAAGCCAAAACTGTTACGATTAGAATCGCCAAACTGTGGCAGGTAAAAATTTAGTTTCTCTGCTAGAAGTATTATATTTTATGAGGTTTATTAAAGGTTAAGAATTTAAGAAAATACAAGTAACAAAGCATGTGCCTAGGAGGGCCAAGAAGCCCATTCAATTTCACTTACATCACGAGAGACGCATCTGCTTGGAAGTGGAAGTAGCAAGAGAACTCAGTAGGCTTTTACAGCCAGTTAAATAGAAATTTTGACCTTGCCCAGGTGGAAATCTCAGTGAGATTAGAGGGCATCTTGGGAACTAGAGCAAGGACTTCTGGGTATTGAAGTCCGGGGTTCAAATCTCCATTTTTACATATGTGATCCTGATTACACCTCTCTATTACTTGAACTCTTTATTTCTGACTTCTTGAAATATTTTTTTGGCCTAACAGCTCTGGATTTTGTTATGTATTGGGGAATTTTCATTTTAGGATTTATTTCCTGAAGTGACTGGTAAATTGTTTGTTTTTTTTTTAATTTTCACTTTGTCCTCTAGTTGAATAGATGTGGCCATTTTCTTTTATGATTTCTAGAAAAATTATATCCAAGTTCTTTTGTTGGTCATGACTTTTAAGTAATACAGGGATTCTTTAAACTGATTCTCCTTAATCTGTTTTCTAGGTCATTTTTTTTTATAAGAGATACCTTACATTTTCTTCTACTTTTCAGCCTTTTTACTTTGTTTTAATATTTATTGTACCATGGGACATTAACTTTTCTTAGAGCCATCTTAATTTTTAGGGACACTGTTGTTAGGGTGAGTTTTTGTTATTTTTCATACCAAGCACTTAATTCTCCTTCCAGAACTTTCATTTGCAAACATTATAGATGATGATACTATGTTAATGATGATAGTGATAGTGATGATGAAATATAACCTCACAAAATCAGAGAACAACTGAGAAAAAGAGCATATAGAAAACTTAGCATGAAATCTGTCTAAATTTGATCATACTGAGATAATTAATAGACAAAACCTGAAAGATGACACATAAGCTTAAAATAGATAGGCCAAAGAATTGGGAAGACTATCAATTGGGGAATGGCTGAACAAATTATGGTGTATGAAAGTAATAGAATACTATTTTGCTATAAGAAATGATGAAAGCACTGGTTTCAGAAAAACTTTGTGAAGACTTTATATGAACTGATACAAACCAGAACAGTTTATACAGTGACAGCAATATTGTAAAGATAATCACCTTTGACTTAATAACTCTGATCAACCCAGTGACCAACCATAATTCCAAAGGACTCATGATTAAACATGCCATACCTCTCCTGACAGAGATCCAATGGTTTCAGAGTACAGATTGATGTATATTTTCTTCTTTTTCTTTCTTTTCTTTTTAGACAGAGCTAATGTGGAATTTTTTTCCCATGACTATACATATTTGTAATGGGTTTTTCTTGCCAAATAGGAAATAAAATTAAATTTAATAAAGAAATAGATATCCTAGTATTTCCATATTTATTATTGGTGACAGTAATGGAGCCATCATATTTGAACTCAGACATTCAATAGTCGATATATTGTCTAATAACTATCTATGGCAGCTAAAAAGATGAACTCAGAAAGTAACTAGATTTGAACAAATATATACAAAAACCTGTTCTGGAGGAAACAGTTTTAAAGTTACTTGGAAATCAATTTTCAAAATGTCTTAAAGAGGAAAGAACATTTCCATAGAATTGGAAAACTGTTTTTACCTGTTCCTTCTCTTTCCCTTCACCACAACCACCTCCCCCAAAAGGGGGAAAACTTGAAAAAGGAAATTTGGATCAACAGGCTAAAAGATAGAGAACACATAAGATCTCATTTTGTCTATTGTTTATGGATTTTAAAAGTTTATTTGACTTAAGACAAAATATAGCTTCAAAGATTCTTCTTAAGTAAAAAAAAAACAAAACACAGATATGTTTGAATAATAATAGTCTGTGACAGGTGTGATTAGGGAGTCAACCTGCAGAGAATTAACACTAAGCAAGTCATAAAACAGGAAGACATATGCTCAACTAAGGAGTTTGCCAGTGTCACAGAGGATCTCATGTGGAGTCCAAACAGAATTCTTTTATTTACAGTGACATTTTTGCACATGCTCCTATTTGCAGATGATTTTTAGATTGATATTGTGCCTCAAGTTGCCACTGTAATCAAAGAATCACAAAATTCTGTGGGATCTAGTTGAAAAATCACCTAGACCAACAAATTCCAAAACAAGAATTATTTCTACCACAATCCTAACAAGTGATCATTCACTCTCTGCCTGAAGCCCTCCATCTCATTTCATCTCATTTGAACAGCTCCAGTTAGAATTTTTTTCTTACATTGAACTGAAATCTCCCTCTACAACTTTTATTTATTGTTTATTGTTTTTTCTGAAGACTGAATATTCCCAGTCCTTTCAACAAATTATCATAAGACATAGTTCTGAGCCTTCTCAATATAATCTTTGCCCTTTTCTGATCCCTCTTCAGTTTCCTGCTATCCCTCCTAAAATGTGTTATAAACATTTTCTATTTGAGTCTCACCAAGGTTGAGTACAGAATACAAAATACTTTCTTCAACCCATTAAACCCATAGATAGGTTTATGGTCTCTGCATTAACATGTCTTTTGGGGGAGTTTATTATATAGCATTCCATTCTACTTTTGGATAGGTCTGAAAATTGTAAGAAAATTCATAAACTCCTCATAGGTTTAGAGTTGGATGAAACTCTAGTTTATATTTAACCAAAATCTGGCAACCTTTTACTTCCTTCTCCACCCTCTCCTCCTTATTGGTCCTGGATATGCCCTCTGTAGCTAAACAGAATGACCATTTGCTCTTACATATGAAAGTCCTTTAAATATTTGAAGACATTATCTTTCCTCTGTACCTCAGAGGGTTTTAGCAGTGACTAAACATCACTTTAAAGAAGAATCAGAAACAAAAAAATCATTGGGCATGTATCATCTGTTTGCTCTACTGAGCAAATGAACTTTTTATTTTGGGGAATGCCAATAAAACATCCTTACTAAGGAGCAATTCAGCATGATCCTATTTAACTTTATTTATTAACCAAAATTATCATTGAAGCTCTAATTGCAGAACTGTTATCTTAATTTAAGAATTGAAAAAATTACTTTACAGCTACTCAGATATGGTGGTCATAGTTGTTATAATAACACACAAAGAATTTGACTTTGTAATGTTTCTAAGTATTTCATTCCCTGATGTAACAAATGTTCAACATTTCTGCTCTAAAATAGAGCTCACGGCCATAAAAGGTAACAACTATTTCCAGTCTACACTAAAATTATATTTTCCTCATGTGGCTGTTAGTATAGCCTCTTACAATTCATAGGGCCTTAAATTACCTTATATTTCCCCCTTTTCCTCAGGTCTGGAAAAGAACCTATATAACTATTATTTTCTAAACTGAATCAAACTATTTTGCTTTCTTTTATCAGTACAGTTAATAGTACTGAAAATTTTTATTATTGTGATCTGTGGAAATACAAGGGTACTCTATCATACCTACCCCCTTGTTCCCTGATTCCCTTCTTGGTAGAAGTTTCAGATTGAATCATTTGTGACTATTTCATCACTAAAGTCATAAAACTAACTCTTTATGATCCCATTTGGGATTTTCCTGACAAAGATACTGGAGTAGTTTACCGTTTCTTTCTCTAGCTCATTTTACAGATGAGGAATTGAGGCAAACAGGATTAAGTGACTTGTCCAGGGTGACACAGCACAGTAATGTGGAGCTTGTAAGACCAGATTTGAACTCAGGATGAGTCTTACTGATTCTGAGCCTAATGCTCTATCCACTGCAGCACTTATCTGCCCCAGATTGAATCATAGAGTTAGGATTCCCGCTTTCTTGAAGGTACATTAACTCATTTCATTTCTATAACTTGCACATTATAAAATGATGAATTAAATGAAGTTTTATTGTAACATTTTTTGGAAGAGTCTTAAAAGAAAAATTGCCTTGGGGTGATTACTTTATTTTTTGTATTTGTATCTCCAGTGTCTAGCAGAGTACCTGGCACATAAGAGGGCACCTAATAAATGCTTGTTAATTGATTGAATAGAGAAGTAAGACAAAAGCAAACAATCCATGCTCTGAAGGAGTGTTTATTCTGTCGACTGGAGAAGACACTGTTTATACATATATGAGGATGTATACACAAACATATAAATGAATGTATATACAAGATAGATAAAGCAGACATAAAGTAATCTTGGCTGGGAAACCAATGGAAGCTTAGAGAGAGCCAGGAAAGGAAAACCAGAAGAGGCCTGGACACTGTATTTCAAGAAATCATAAATAAAAACTGCATATATTTATTAGAACCTGAGAACAAAGTACAAATAGAAAAAATCCATCAATCCCCTCCTAAAAGAAAAAGTCATAACCAAAATCCAGTTCTTCCATATCAGAGAAAATATCACAGTCATCCAGAAATAAACGATTTTGAGTACTAACATTCTACAGTTAGGATCACACAAGAACTGACAGCTTTTAAACAAGAGGAGATAGGCAAAAAGAAAAGGCTTTCGATCAAGAATAACTTACCCTGGAAATCTGAATATAATCTTTTGAGGGAAATAGATATTTAATAGAATAGAGGACTTTTCAAAAATTTCTGGTAAAAGGACCAGAGTTGAGTAGGAAGTTTGAAATACAAACATAAGAATCAAGAAAATTCTAGACAGGTAAATTTATTTGAATTATCAGAAAGAGCTAATAAGTGGAGAAAAATCAAGTATCCTTTCAGATTTTTAATGTCTTCAGAGAGTATCCAGAAGTTAAATAAGAAAGAGGCAGACTTGGGGGTATATTGATTCTATTCTTAGGGGCTGAAGAGGAGAAAGAAGAAACACAAGAAAATATACATTTGTGTATATCTTGGTTAAGAGTTTTGTTTTTGTTTTTTAGTTAGAGGTGAGGAAAGAAGAGAAGACAGATTTTAATTGAAAAAATAAAATTTAACTTAAGGCTAAGAACCTTTAGTATCTAGATTTTTGTTTAGTTTTAGAGAGTAGAACTAAGACCAGTGAATATGTTGTTGTGTCATTTTTCTATTGCATCTGACTTTTCATAACCCCATTTGGGTTTTTTTTTTAGTAGAGATACTAGAGTGGTTTGCCATTTCCTTTTCCAGTTCATTTTACAGATCAAGAACTGAGACAAATGGGGTTAAGTAACTTGCCCAGAATCACACAGTTAGTAAGTGTCTGAGGCCAGATTTAAACAGACGAGTCTTCCTAATTCCAGATCCAACATACTATCCACTGTGCCACCTACCTGCCCCAGTAAATATGAGTTTCAACTAATTAGATTTCAGGTGGCAATAAGGCAATACTTCTTAACAATTAGATCTGTCCAAAAGGGTACTTCAGCAAACAGTAGATTGATTCCCCATTGTTGTAGGCCTTGACTGGAAGATTCATCCTCTGTGTCGAAGATAATTTAGAAGAGATGCCTGGGTTGATTTAGAGGAGATTTGGGGTTATACTAAATTATTTCTAAGATCCCTTCCTTCCTACCCTAATATTCTAACAGTTTGGCTTCAGAATCCAGTTGACAAGAGTTTCCTTGAGTGCAGTACTCTATATCTGCCATGGACTTTATTATTCTCTGAAGTTTCTAAGTAATCTTCCTGTCTATCCTCTCAGTTATTCTTTGGTAGCAACTATAAAATTACCTATTGATAGTAAAATACACTAATCATTGCTTCAGTTCTTTTGAATATTTAATCTGAAATTTTAAACTATAAAGGATGACAGCAAATGGCAAAGCAGTTTAGTTAAATTCCTCCTGTTTGTTTTATAACTTGACGTTGAGTCTAGATGTTAACTCAGTGACAAATCTTTTTATGTTGCAGGAACTGGAGATATTGTTGCTGTGATGATTACAGAATTAAGGGGTAAGGACATTTTGAGTTATCTGGAGAAGAACATCTCTGTCCAAATGACAATAGCTGTTGGGACTCGTATACCAGCAAAGAACTTCAGTCGTGGTTCTCTAGTCTTCGTGTCAATATCCTTTATTGTTTTGATGATTATTTCTTCTGCATGGCTGATATTTTACTTCATACAGAAGATCAGGTATACAAATGCCCGGGACAGAAATCAGGTGAGCTGCTAGTTCTCTACAAGATTAATGTTTGACAGTAATGAGCATATAAATATGTTAGGTGAGAAATACTTAATTTTTTTGTACTTTCATTTTTAAACTTGCAGCTAAGCTTCAATTGTTCTACATCTGTAATGGGGGGATTCAAAATGTACATATTTTTAAAGTCCCATTCATTTCTGTTAGAAAATAATCACTTAATTCTTAAGCATAACTTATCTTCAGCTCAGCACTTTGAGTTCATGAGTTTTTCATTGTGAGGATTCTTTCCATCAATGCAGATTACAGTTCCTGAATACCTTTGACTATCTTTCTGAGTTGATGTGGCCAAAAACTTCATCACTTGGTAGACAGTATTTTGGTAATGAGCCTCATTGTACTTAGGTTCCTTCATAGAACATAATACCTAGTACGTCATTGAGGCTTACCCACAGCTTGATAGTACCTTTCAGAGTTTGCACTCCATTAGTATAGCTCTTAAGAACCCAGGGTCAGCTTTATATCATGGTAATATGTGGAAGCAAGATTTAGTGGAGAGAGAGAGAGAGAGATCTTAAGGATTAATATATCTAGAAAAGTGTTCTGACTTAAATTTATGTTAAAGTTGGTCTTTCAGTTTTCCTGAAATTTCAGTCAATTAAAGATTAGAAAGTAAATGCTAACATATATATGGAGGCAAGTACTGTATAATGAACAAAATAAGCATTTCTCACTCTGTACCTGGGTATTGGTGTGGAAATTCATCTTTCAAATATTGTTCCATATAAGAAATTAATTTGGAAAGAGAAAACGTTTGTTGGTCCAAATTGATAAATTTATCCTCTTTACTAAGGAGATATATCTTATAATCTCCAACAGTTTATTTTATTTTTTAAATAGGTTTTTATTGATCTTTTGTTTTTATGATGCCTTGATTTTCACCTTGTATTCTTCCTCTTTCCCCCTCCAAGAGAGCCATCCTTTATTACAAAAAAAAAAAATTTTTTTTAAGGAAAAGAAAAAATTTCAGCAAAATCTATTAATACATTGAAAAAATCTGGCATTATATGCCATGTTCCATACCATAGAAACCCTATACTTTTGTAAAAAAAAAACAAACAAAAAAAAACATGAAGTCATTTTATATTCTTTGTGGCCAATCTTGTTCTTTATTATTTTGCAACGTTTTTTTTGTTTGTTTTGCAACTGTTTTTTCCATTTACATTACTATCCTCACTGTGTTTTTCCCTAGTTTTCTGCTTACTTCACTCTGCATCATGAAATATATGACCAGTAGGAGGGTCACACACACCTACACTGGGGGACTGGAAAGAGGGAGAGAAAGGGTTGAAAGAAATGAAGAGAGGGAAGAGATTGATCTTCCCCTTTCTTCCCCTTGGGGAAGGCAACCCAGCTTTGTCTTTTTGAGGGACAAAATATGTTTCCTCAGAGAGTGCTTCTGGGAGGTGGAGGTTAAAACTAGAGGCAAGAGCTTTAGTGAAATGGCACACAGCTTCCCTTCTTGGTCTCAGCTATAGTTGAGAGACCAAATGGACCTTCTTGTCTCTGGGTCCTTCAAGTACACCAACTGCCACTTCTCCTCTCCCCTAAAACCTGAAGTTACTCCTCGGCCCAGAGGAGGGGATCACTCCTTTTCATCTAGTTGTTTGGATCCCTAGGATCCCGAGTTAACCCTCCTTTTGGGGGAGATGTATCGTTCTTCCCAAATCTTCAGCTCCCTTCCTTAGTGTCAGGAACTAGGCAGACCTGATCTAAGTAGTAAAACTTTATTTGGGATCACTCAGGGAAGGGAGAGATGAAGATATTAGGTGAGGAAAGTGGGTAGCAGGAATCCCTATTGATTGGCAGACCCAAATCTCGGGGATCCAGACTCTTGACCTTGACCCCTCTTCTAGTCAGCTGCTGGTTTGGTCCCTACCCCTGAGCTAATCTAGTTAGAGCAATGGAGTTCAGGACAAGTTGGGGAGAGAGGTGGAGAAGAATCTTTAGAGAGGGATTTCTCAGGAGACAGCTTTCTTCAAAGTCCCAGTCTATGCTGTCTTAATCTGAGTGAGAGATTTCAGGGGTTCACTGGGAAACAATTGATATCCAGAGGGACCCCCAGCCTCAGATATCCTCTTCTCAGGCTCTCAGCTGGAAGAGTGAGGTGAGCTGGCAGTTTTGAGTTCTCTCAGCTTCTGTTCTCTCCTTGGAATCTTGAGGTTTTTTCCTTTGCGCTAACCCTGTGCTTTCTCTTTGCAGCTGATTTCTGCCAAATGTTTCTCTCTTATAACTTCCTCTCTTACAATCAGTTCATGTAGATTTCTCTGTATTTGTCATATTCATTATTTTTTAAAGCATGGTTATATTCCATTGCATTCACTTACTGTAATTTGTTTAGCAACTTCCTAATTGATGGACTCAAGGATTTTTTTAATCATTCTTTATAATTTAAAGTCTTTTTTTTTAATTTAAAGAAGCATTGAGAGTTGGTCACATAGCCAGTACACATCTAAGATCTTCCTTCCTAATTCTAGTGTTGATTCTATATCCTCTATACCAAACTACTTGTCATTCAGCAACAGTGTTAATGTTAATATGGAGATAAGATTTCAAAGAAACAAGCCAGCCAGACTGTGCCTCCTTACAAAGTATCGTTTTCTTGATTTCAAAATATTTTGTAAACCTTAAAGCACTATATACATTTGAGCTAATAAGATCCCTATTGATTAATTTGTCTTAAGTTTCTAAATCCACAAGAATCTTAATAGATCAGCAGGTTTTAGAATTTATCATTTAAAATAATTTGCAGATCCATTTATTATAGAAATTAACAAAAATTGGATCGATTTCCCCTTTTCAGGGAAATGACAGCCAGCAGTTTTCAGTTCTAATGGTATAATTAAAACAAATAAAACGTGTTTATAAAAATGGAAAAAAAAAGAAATTAACAAAAAAAGAAATTAGCATTATATTATCTAGTACCGTAGTAAATCTAGATATGATGATTTGACTTTCAAGTAATTACTAAATTAAAACATGGTAAATTTTTATTGATTTAAGGCTGAGTTATACAAACCACTTGCTGATTTTCCTTTTTTGGCTAACTTTTAGCTTTACAATAAAGAAAAAAAATCAAATTTCAGAGAAGATTAGAAGAGCTGGAAAGGCTTAGAAAATGTCTTATCTAACCTCTTCAATGAACAGATAAGGGAAATGAAGCTCAGAACCCAAGTTCATATCACCACTAAAAACTAGAATCAAGATTTGAACCCCCAGGTCTTCTGACTCTGGATGTTTCTACTATACCAACAATTCAGTTTAGCAAACATTTATTAAGTAACTTTTAAGTGCTAGATATAGAAAATTCAGATATAAAAAATAGATCATTCTGACAAACATTTGGAATATACAAATACAAATAAATAAGTTAATATAATTTCAGGAGAAATCCATTAAAAATCATTTGAGTTCTTACTATGAGTCAGGCACTATATTGGGTATTGGGAATCCAAAAACAAAAATGAAACAATGCCTGCCCAAATAGGGTGCTCTTCAGCTAATGGGAATTTGGGCGAATCTAAAAAGGATGGTTAACCAGCATAAGTCAAGCTTAACACATAAGTATGCCCTTGGGATCCCTGAGTGTGGCACATTAAATTCACTCTTATTTATACTTTAACTGCTTTGTAACCTGACACTGCATGAAGCTTGAAAACTAAGTCTTGTCTTCTTTCAGCCTTGGCTCACCCAAAGCAGTTTCTGGTTTTGAGTTTGCTTCTGCCTCTTGCAGTCTCCCTGTGTCATTCTAACTGATCAACTTATCTACTGTTTCTTGCCTTTGGTTTGGTGTTAATGGTGATTGATATATATATAAGTGTGTGTGTGTGTATGTATATATATATATATGTATATGTACATATATATATATATGTATATGTACATATACATATATATATTTTTTTTTTCATTCCTAACTATCTGTGCTGGCCCTTTTCTGATACCTTTCCCTACATTCCCTCAGCAGGAGAGAAAAGAAATCTTATCCAGACATGGTGCTACCAAAGCCCAGCCAAGACTTCACTCCTGGATAGCATACTACAGAAAGGGTCCTTATCTCTTTTGAACAGCTCTTAATTGTTAAAAAGTTTTTCCTCTTACTGAGCTGAAAATTACCTCTCTTCAGCTTCTGATTATTTTGAATTTAAGCCTATGACTCAAGCAGAATCAATCAAATCTGGCTTCATCATGACCACTCCAGATAGTTGAAGGCAGTTATGTCCTTCCTCAGTCTTCTCTTCAAGATAAATATCCACAGTTCCTTCAAAGCATTGATCTTGATTGTGTTCTCTACCCCTTGCCATACAAGTTATCCTCCTGAGTTCATTCTACCTTGTAATATCCTTCCTAAAATGTATCCCAACTGAATGCAATATTCCTGATAGATACTGACTAGGGCAGATTCTAGCAGAACTGTCACTTCCCTCATCTGGACACTATGCTTCCACTAATGTAAAGCGTTTCCACCATATTTTGCTTCTCTTAAATTGTCGAGTCTTTAAATCCACATTTCATTCATCCCATGTCCTTTTTAAATAAATAGCTGTTATTCTGATCAATGAGGTGATCAACCAAGACTCTAGAGGACCAATAATGAAACATGCTACTTATTGCCCAAAAAGAGTGGTATTGAGCCAGAAGGGTAAAATGATGGTACATAAGATTTTAGACATGCCCAATGTATAGATTTATTTTTCTCGACTATACTTATTTGGATTTTTTTAAGGCTTTCTTTTTTTTTTCAGATGTGGTCTGTCAGTGGTTGAAATAAGGGCAATTATCTCCCTCAGTCAGAGTGCTGTTTCTCTTTTATGGCAGTTAAGTACTGTAGTTTCTTTGTTATGTTGTAGCTTATGATTGACTTATTCTCAGTTTGTAGGTGACAAAAACTCTGAGCTTTTCATGTGAACTGTTATCTACACTTTTCTTCCATTTGGTACTGGTGTAGTTGGTCTTTTAACCAAAGTGTAGGACATTACAAAATTATCTATATGTGAAGTTGTAAAGAATCTATTGAGACAACATGGTATAATCGTAAACAGTGCTGGATTTAGATTCAGAAGTCTTGGGTTCACATTTTGATGCTGCTACTTTCTATCTATGTGACCTTGAATAAATCTTATAATCTTTCTAAACTTCAATTTCCTTAACTGTAATATGAGAGGTTAGACCTTGGAAAAACCTCAAAGTACCCTTCTATCTCTAAATCTCTAATCTTATAATCAATCAACCAGAAGTGTTTATTAAACACCTACTGTGTGTCAGGCACTGTAAAGTGCTAACAACACAAATGCAAAGAATGAAGCAATCTTTTCTAGCAATGAAGTTAGCATTCTAATGGGGGAGACAGCAAGTACATATAAAAATATGTACAGCATGAATATAAAATTAATAAATACAAATATATACAAAGTTGTTTAATAACAAAATTGTTTCCCTATTTGGGGAAGAGTAAGGAAGTCTTCATGCAAAAAATGGTATTTAAGCTGCATCTTTAAGGAATTGGGGGAAGATTAGGCAGGGGAAAGGAGAAAGTACAATTGTAAGCTCAGGGAATAGCCATTTCAGAGGCAAGAAGCCTAATGAAGAGTGTCATCTGTGAGGAGAAGAGAGAAGGCTAATTTGGTCAGCTTGCAGAGGGAAGGAGGGGGAGTAATGCCCAGTGAAGCTAAAAAGATAGATTAGGGCTAAATCATATGAGTCTTAAAAAGTTTTTAAAAATTTATATTTTCCTAAGATTTGTGATTTTTATCAGCATATGCATCTCTCACTGTGTCACCTCCTTACACATATATTTTATAGTGCAATTGTGGATAAATAGGACTTAGAGAGAAGCTTGAAGTAGAAAAGAGTTTAGGAACTTTCCAAGGGTCACATAACTAGGAAATATCAGAGGCAGGATTAGAACCTGGGTATTCCCAACTCCAAGCCCAGCACAATATTCATTATGTTGTACTGATTTTAAAAATCTAAATTTAAATTTCATCTTGATTCATTGTAGAAATCACTTACATAGTACATGGCATACAATAGATACTTAATAAATGTTTGTTGTTTAGCTTTTATTTCAGAAAGTGACCCTGTTATCTAGCATATTAGCTATCCCTACCATTTTTGTCATTTGCAGATTGAATAAATGTTCTAACTATGCCTTCATCCAATCGTTGATAAAAATATATACAACCCTAGAGAACTCCTTATTAGGATCCTTCTCATCGGCTCCCTTTACATAGTTAGAATCATTGTCATGATGGTCTGATTGCTTATGTCTCTAGTCAGCCCCTCATCAGCATCCTATAACAGCTGGCCACTGTGCCCTGCAGAAACCTCTGTCCTAGGTCTCTATGATTGGTAACTCTGTCCTTGGGTATGATTTCAGGAAACTTTCAGCCATGCCTCATTTCATTTCTTCCCCTTCTGTGGACCTCAAGTGTGAATTTTAGATTTACTTCACCCTGCTTAGTCTAACAAAACAGGAATGTCTACACTCCTACTTAAGGATTAAGTGTTGAGAAGGATGGCCTATGACAGACATGTGCTAGCAAATGACAAATCAGAACAACTGACAGACCCCCTGGGCTGTCTTAAGTCAAGCTTAAGCTACTATGTGAGATGCAGGAAGTGATGTAAAAAAACAGTCTGTATATTTCACGTCACTTCCTCTCTCCGGTCTCTTTTGGTGGAGAGGTGGCTGGTGGCTGCATGCTGGGCGTCTTGGCATCTTGACATGGCTGCAGCTATTGTCCGGGTTTGGCAGTGAGCATCCTTGATACAGTAACTGGGAGAAGCTTAATATCATGGGTCAGGTGAGGCATCTTCCCTGAGCTCTTTCAGAGTTTAGGCTGATTCTTTTTTTCCTTTACCTTTCCTGAAAATACCATCCTCCTAGGAGGCCCCTCATCTTGGAGGAGGCCTCGTGGCTGGAAGATCTCTGAACTCCCCTTGGCTCAGACTAGGACAGAGAAATCTTATACCCTTTTCTCTCTCTTCTTCTTCTTAATTCCTTCCCTCTATATTAATTAAACCAACATAAAATTCCCAAACTGACTTGAGTATTTTTATTGGGATTTGAATTAATCCCTGGCAACTATAAGGATAATATATTAGTCAAAACCCCTAAATTTACCCCTTACAGTCTGGCTAATCCATGAAAGTTGTGACCAGGACCCTCAAATTTCTGTGAAACCTCTTTCTTTTCTCTCTTTATTACTTCCTCAAGCCAGTCTTTTAGGCATCTAACTCAGCAGTTCTAAACACAGCTGTGAGATCAGGTAAGTATAAAACATTTTTTTCTTTCTCTTTTCTCCTTAATTCGAATTGAACACAGCCATTTTTTTTTTAAAAACCTAAAAGCAGCAGGACTTTAAGAGCCCTTAGCTAGGGAAGCTGTTTACCTATGAATCCCCCTTCCCTTAGGGAACAAACAACCCAATTAGCCAACCCTCACTGACAGTACTGCCTAGATTACTCTTAACTAGCGGTGAGAAAAATCTGGAGGAAGTTTTGGCCTTGTCCTACTCCCCATGTGTTTTAGTTTTAAAATTAAGTGAGAAGTAAAAAAAACCTGTGGGGCCCGCTAGGAAAAGCAGAGGCTTTACTCAAAGAGAGAAACTGTTTTACCCTGAAGGTAAAGTAGAGGAGGCTTGTGGCCCCTCCCAAATCAAACAAAAACTCAGCCTTAGCCTCAGGCAAAAGGCTTTGTTTTCTGTCTCCTCTTGGCCTAGGGGACTTGATTGGATGAAAAGGCTCTTTAAAAAAATGCCACTACACTCAAATCTTTTGTTTTCACTCGTTGGTTTTAACCCCTAGCCAGTAGCAACATCTACTAACTAAAACTAAAATTTTTAAATAATTTTTAAAAACATATATAATACTACATTATATGACATTTGTATGGCATTTGAAGAATTAGAGACATTAAAGATTCCAAAATACCTCCAATTTCTTATGTTATTAGGTAATTTCATTTTTATACTCCTAAATACTGTGATGACAAATGCTACCTTGAAAAAATTTGAAGCTAAAATTCAGGAAAACATGCAAAACCAATTGGATTATTTAAAATGCTTCTTACAGGATCAGTTGGCAAATACTGACCCACAAAAAAACATGTCTGACCCTGACAAACCTGCTTCTGAACATCTAAATGAGGAAATTCCCTCCCCCAAAATGGAGATGAAAACACCTCTCCTATAGGTCAGCTAATAGGCTGCTTCTCTCATGGTCTGCAAATCTTGGCTGAACTTAATTCCCAAGATTCTCCTGAAACCCAAACTTCTGAAATCCCAGTTTCTCCTGTTCCTTCTCCTACCCCAAAACCAATTCCAGCCCGAAGGAAATCTCCTCCTACCCAAAAACCAATTCTAGTCCGGAGGAAATCTCATCCTTCTAAAGAAACTCTTTCTAGTCAAACTGAGTCACAGGTACAAAATTTAACTAGAGGCATTTTTCCTCTAAGAGAAGTACCTGAAATACGACACAATGGGGATTTGGTGACTCTAAGGCACAATATACCATTTACTCCCCAAGAAATAAATGAATTCACATGAAGTGTTCCCACATATGAACAAGATCCCTTTCTGGTAATGAAAAAGATGACAGACATATTTTTTCAGTACAATCCATCTTACAAAGACGTTGAAAAGTTGCTGCAGGCTTTTTTAACCAAACGTGAGAAAAATAAAATGATTTCTCATGTCAGTAAAGCCCAGGGGCACAATGCAGCACACTGGCCATCTTAGGATCCCGAATGGAACTATTCTGAGGATTATTTACAACTATACCATGGTAGAGAGGCCATCTTAACAGCCATGAAAGAGTGTGCAGACAGTACAGATAAGTGGACAGAATTTCAAAGAATTAAGCAAAATGAGGAATAAACACCCTCCAGATTCATGAACAGAATAATTGAGTTTGGAGGTTGATACCTGGATTTTGACCTTTCTACACAAAATTGCATAAGACAAATTAGAAGACACTTTGTCAGTAACTCTTGCAAAGTGATTAGGGATTATTTTAGAACACACTGTCCAAGGTGGCCACAGATGGATCTTGAAGAATTATGAAAAACTGCTCTATATTTTTCAAAGGGAAACAAAGAAAAGGAAGAAAAGAATAATGATCTCATGGAAAAAATTGAGAAAAAGATTGACATATTTAGCAGATAAGATTGCTAAACTGGAAAAAGGGCATGATACTCAACCAATGGCACTTGCCCCCTCTCCAAGAATCTAATTATCAATCCATTACCTGCCAGTTCTGTGAGAAAAGAGGCCACAGAATGATAGAGTGTAGAAATGTATTCAAGACAATCAGAAATAATATGTAGTTTAATAGCAACTACAGAAATAATAATTATAATAATGATAATAGAAACCACAACTTTAGGAATGATAACTATAGGAATAGATATTGGGAAAATAATAACTCAATCCAAATGACTCCACAACAATATAAATTAAGTGGTACTCATCCAAAAAAATACTTGGGGTGCTAATGTCCCTCGGGGGGTGCCCCTCAGGAGGGTGCCCAAGGAACTTCCCAAATACTATGAAGGTGTCCGGGGGGGATGGGGCACAGGAATCAGAAGATACAACCTTTGATTTTCCAGACCCTGATGTCCTACTACTGTATTTCATCAAATCCAAGATTTAAATTTTGTTCGAGATAAATCTTCAGAGAAGAAGCTTGCTAACTAACTAAATCCAGAGAATGAACTGTTTGCAGAAAGATATCTAAACCTTTTCACTATAGGAAGATCCAGAATGAACCTTGGGGTGTGGTTGATTGAACATGTTTTGAATGTACATTCTTATGCCAAAGGGGACTGCCCCCTAATTGGTTTTGTCAATGCGCCCAGCAAAACATTGGTTTGCTGTCTTTCTCTCTCCTCTATTTCCCCATATTTACAACTATTACAATTTTCCTCTTAGTGGGTAAAAAAATTTTTGTATACACTTATAGTTAGAAATTTTTGGGGTGCAGTATGCTTATGTTTAGTGATCAATTGGGGAGACTAGTCTCCCAATCATCATCAGGGGGGATTGTGAATTTTAAAAGTCTCCATCTTGGTCTAGCACCCAAAAAATTGTGCACACCCACACTACACGGGCATGCGCTAGTCAATGACAAATCAGAAATAACTAACTGCCCACCTGGGCTGTCCTAAGCCAAGCTAGAGCCAACCATTGGATTTGTGAGACACAGGAAGTGAGGTAGGGAACAGCCTCTGGGATTCGCTGACTTCCTGTGGAGAGAGCTAGAGGAGTTGGTGTTAGGAGCTTGGAGAGGGAGGACGCCCGCAGACAGCTTTCCTTCAGATCGGTCACGTGAGTTAAGGACTGATTCTTTCCACCTGGGCCTTTGGGCCTAAAACTCCCTCTGCCTTGGTCAGAGGTTGAGTAGCCCCTTTCCCTTTTCTCTTCTCTCCTTCTCTCCCTCTCCTTTCTCTACTCCCAGTGTGATTAAACCTCCATAAACTCTATCTGACTTGAGTGTTTCACTTTAGGAATTTCATAAGTAAATTCCTTGGCGGCCATTGTTCAATATTACATAAATCCTGTAGCCACATTTTTAGCCATTACAATATTATAACCTCTCCCAGAAGCCTAAAATTTCTACATTTACACTACCTGTTGTCCATATCCACTGCTCCCCCATACTGATGAGTCCTGTGTTACTTTAAAGGTGGGTAACACCTATTATGATTGTCTTTTAGATACTGGAGCTTCCAGGTCTGTATTAAAGAGTACACCTGATTTACATTGCTATTTCATTGGCTCAGAGAGTGTAATGGGAGTGTCAGGGATACCTCAAAGAGTTAAAAAGCTTTCCCCTAGAATGGTGTCTGTAGGGCCACTAGAGGTACAACATTCTTTCCTCTTGATGCCTGACTCCCCTTTAAATTTGCTGGGGAGGGACCTTCTATGCAAACTGTAGGGCCACTAGAGGTACAACATTCTTTCCTCTTGATGCCTGACTCCCCTTTAAATTTGCTGGGGAGGGACCTTCTATGCAAACAATAACTTGCTCCCCAGATGGTTCCTTATCATTGGAAGTACCTGAAGAATCTTTAAAATTACTCCCTGTACTTCTCTCAGAGAGCCAGGAGGGGAAAGAACATCCCACCTTTGTAATACCTGCAAATATACTGGAGTCTCTTTGGGCCACATCTTCTTCTGATGTAGGCTTACTTAAGTTGGCTGTTCCTGTGCAGATAAAAACTAAATCTACCCACCTCCTTCCATTCCTCAGTATCCCCTCTCAAAAGAGGCAATTTATTACCCCAGTAATAAACTCATTAATTGACCAGGGAATAATAGTCCCTTGTAAATCTGAATACAATTCGCCCATCCTGCCCGTTAAAAAAACAAAAATAGGGCCCGATGGCAAGTACCTCTATAGATTCATACAGCATTCGAGCGCTGTGAACAATCACGTTATAAAGAGACACTCCGAAGTTTCCAACATACATACATTCATTTCTCCTATTCCTAGCACAGCTATATACTTTACAGTAGCGGACTTGTGCTCAGCCTTCTTTTCCATACCGATACATGAGAACTCTAGGCATATCTTTGCTTTCACCTGGAAGGTCTCTAAATTTACATGGAGTTGTCTGCCACAAGGGTTCATGGAAAGCCCGAGTTTATTTGCACAAATTTTGAGCCAAGACACAGATAATATAACATTTAAAAACAGTAAATTAATCCAATATGTAGATGATCTACTCTTGGCTACAACAGACGCAGAAGCATGTCAGGAAGACAGTAAATACCTTCTTTTGGAACTACACAAAAGAGGGCATAAGATCTCAAAGAATAAAGTTCAGTGGTGTCTCCCTAAAGTAGAATATTTGGGGTTCATCCTGACTGCAGGTGCCAACTTTATTTCTCCAAAATGAATTGAAAAATGTTCAAAATTTAAGCGCTCCTACCACTAAGAAACAGATGAGAGCAACTTTAGGAGCAACAGGGTTTTGTAGACAATGGATTCCTTGCTATGGGGAAATTACTAAACCCCTTATAGCACTAACAAGGGACTTGGTCCCTGAACCACTTAAATTAGAGCCAGAACACCTGTCAGCTCTATCAGATCTAAAACAGGCTATCCTGTCTGCCCCTGCTCTAGGCATCCCAGATTACAACAAGCCATTTACTTTGTATGAACATGAGCGAAGAGGGGTAGCTTCAGATGTTTTAACTCAGTCTTTGGTATCTTCTCAGCACCCAATTGCTTATTATCCTGCCCAACTAGACCCAACAGCATCAGGAGCACCACCATGTCTTAGAGGAGTAGCTGCTACAGCCTTACTAGTGACAAAAACTGTTGATCTAGTATTGGAATACCCATTAACAATTATGTGTCCACCTGAGGTAGAAGCATTGTTGCTAAGGCATAGAACACAGGCATTCTCTGATCATCAAAGTTCAAGGTATGAAATAACCTTGTTAAATAACAAAAATATCACTTTAAAAAGCTGTAAAACTCTTAACCCTGCCACCTTGCTTTCAGATTTACCAACTTCAGGAGAACCATTACACAGTTGTGAAACACTAGTTTCCATGGCAGAAAAGCCTTGAGATAATCTCTTGGACACTCCCTTAGACAATCCAGATATGGTCTTATTTACTGATGGTTCCTCTTTTATGAGGGATGGCATACGCTACACTGGAGCTGCTGTAGTCACAGAATTTGCCATTGAGTGGTCAGCTTCACTGCCCTCTAATATTAGCACTTAAGGTGCAGAACTCATAGCTCTGAAACACACCTGTATAATTGCCAAAGATAAAAAGGCAACAATTTATACAGATTCTAGATATGCTTTTGGCTGTTGTCACTCAGTTGGGATGTTATGGCTCCAGAAAGGATTTTTAACCTCAGCTGGAAAATCCATAGCTAATGCAGCAGTTATTAATGAAATTCTTTCTGTTCTCCAGCTACCTGAAGCCCTAGCTGTAATTCATTGCTCTTCCCATACAGACCCTGTCTCTAGGGGAAATGACTGGGCAGATATTGCTGCAAAGACTAGCAGCCATAGAAGAGCCTGAATTAATTTTACCATTAACAACCACTGATGACTTAAATTTATCACTTTCCTATAATGAAAAGGAAGTGGAAAAATGGAAGCAAAAATTCAAAGCAAAACAGATTAATGGAGTATGAGTGTCATCTAAAGGAAAACCCCTTCTCCTTATCTATTCAAAAAATGGTCACTTTGGTACCCAGGGCATTGTGGACTCTTTTAAGAGAGTATGGATAGCCCCTGGTATAACTACTATAGCTTCTAAAGCATGTTCAGCCTGTTCTACATGTCAAGCATATAACCAACATGCCTTTCGTGGCAAAGCCTTTGGTGGGCATTCTCTGACTTACACACCTTTTGAGCATCTACAGATAGATTTCATAATAATGCCAAAGGCTGGACATTATAAATGTTGTCTAGTCATAGTAGATCAACTGACCAGATGCCCGGAAGCATTTCTTGCAGCCCGAGCCACAGTAGTTTTTGTTGCTAAGGTGCTTTTAAAAGAGATTATTCCTTGCTTTGGCCTGCCAGCATATATTGATTCAGATAGAGGAAGTCATTTTACTGATTCTGTTCTAAATCAGATATATTCTTGCTTGGCTATAACTCCCAAATTCCATGTACCATATCATCCCCAGATCTCAGGCCAAGTTGAAAGAATGAACAGAGAGAACATAAAACTATGATTGGGAAATTATGCTCTGAGACCCATTTAAAATGGCCTGAAATTCTCCCTCTGGCCCTATTTTATCTTAGAAGCAGGCCTAGAGGAGACCTACACATCTTACCATTTGAGATGCTTTTTGGACATCCACCTATACAGGCTAAGGCTTTTCCCCCTGCATATACATCACTATTAGAGATACTACTATTGCTTCCTACATACAGGAATTACAGCACAAACTGCATGAACTCCATGAATCTGGAGCTGCAGTACAAGCCGAACCACTAGACTTTTCACGTCATGACCTGAACCCAGGAGACAAGGTGTATATGAAGAATTTCCAGCATACTCGAGCAACTCAGCCTTCCTGGGAAGGGCCATTCCAAATATTGTTAACTACTCCAACATGTATAAAGATTGGAGAGAAGGACTTTTGGATTAATTGCTCACATGTAAAGAGAGCATCTTCTACTGAGACTGATTGACTATATCCTATCACATGCGCTGGAGATAATAATCCATAGACAAGTGGATACTGTTTTTCAGGAACACATTGAATTCCTGATTTTTTCCCTCATTTTTATTATTGTTTTCCTTTTATTTTAATTAGAATATTTGATTTTTTCTCATTTCTTGTACTTAAGGTACATACCATCAATATTAATTTTTTATTCAGCAGTAATATAAGTTTAAATATATAAATATATACACATATATATATATGTTATAATATTAATGCATACCCAAAAAGCTTTAAACTGTGGGAACCTGCCATTTATTGATAAAATGTTATGGGACTGTGATTAATGTTTGTGTCTGATTCTAGGAAATGGGATAAAAACAAGGAGCACAGACTTAACCTGAATAGTGCCAAAAAGAGCACATAGGTCAAAAAGAGAAAAAAAAATAATCCAGGTAGGATTGCTGCACTTCTAAGTCAATACAAAGGACTTGAACCTAGTGTGAAACTCAAGGTTGCGACACTTGACATATGTTAGGTCCTAGGACTTCCTTGTATCCACACTCTTTGTGAAATACTCACAGACAAGTACCAAAGTTTGGCTATTATCCTTGCTCCCCATGTCCCTGAGAATGACAAAAAAAGTAGACTTCCCTATCAAAATAAAATTCTAGTTCTTTTTCTTTCTTATAATATGGCAACTTCCTGTAGTCTTAGCTTTAAATGGGTAAGTGAAATATTACTGCATTCTGTCCTACAGACTTGTAGGATTATAAATTACTTTAATTGGACCCTAATACAAGGGCCTGTTAGAAATTTATTAACCCCTAATACAAGGGCCTATTATGAATTTATTCTTGCTCACTCAAAATTTTGTATACATAGATTTTCAATATTTTGATACTGATTTTGAATTCTTCCTTCTTAAAAAATATTAATTTTTCTTACATTACTTTTTTATTTTCTTTTTTTCTTTTTTGTTTATTCTTTTGATAATTGACTCACACACCCCATAACACAACCATGCATCCTGAGCTGCACTGGATGTTTCTTAACACCCACTTTGGGGAGATTGTATTTTAATAAAAATTCAAGATTTTAACATTTTTGTTCAAGAAAGATCTAGAAGGAAAGAAGCTTGCTAACTCCTAAATCCAGAGAATGAACTGTTGCAGAAAGATGCCAGAAAACCTACACTACATCAAGAAGATCCAGAATGAACTTTGGGTGTGGTTGATTGAACTGAAGTTTGATTGGACATTTATTTGATTGTATACTCTTATGCCAAAAGGGAACTGCCCCCAAATTGGTTTTTGTCAATGTGCCCAGCAAACATTGGTTTTGCTGTCTTTCTCTCTTCTATTCCCCTCTTCTATCTAACTATTGTAGTTTCCTCTTAGAAGATGAAATTTTGTATGCACCTGCAGTTAGAAGAATTTAGAGGTGCAGGATGATTATGTTTAATGATCAATTGGGGAGACTAGTCCCCCAATCATCATCAGGGGGGATTGTGAATTTTTAGATTTGCTACACCCTCCTTATTCTAACAAAACAGGAATATCTACACTCCTACTTAAGGATTAAGTGTTGAGAAGGATGGCCTATGACAGACATGTGCTAGCAAATGACAAATCAGAAACAACTGACAGACCCCCTGGACTGTCTTAAGTCAAGCTTAAGCTACTATTGGTATGTGAGATGCAGGAAGTGATGTAAAAAAAACGGTCTATATATTTCACGTCACTTCCTCTCTCTGGCCTCTTTTGGCGGAGAGGTGGCTGGTGGCTGCATGCTGGGAGTGTTGGCATCTTGACGTGGCTGCAGCTATTGTCCGGGTTTGGCAGTGAGCATCCTTGATACAGTAACTGGGAGAAGCTTAATATCATGGGTCAGGTGAGGCATCTTCCCTGAGCTCTTTCAGAGTTTAGGCTGATTCTTTTTTTCCTTTACCTTTCCTGAAAATACCATCCTCCTAGGAGGCCCCTCATCTTGGAGGAGGCCTCGTGGCTGGAAGATCTCTGAACTCCCCTTGGTTCAGGCTAGGACAGAGAGATCTTATACTCTTTTCCCTCTCTCTTCTTCTTAATTCCTTCCCTCTATATTAATTAAAATATAAATTCCCAAACTGACTTGAGTATTTTTATTGGGATTTTAATTAATCCCTGGCGACCATAAGGATAATATATTAGTCAAAACCTCTAAATTTATCCCTTACAAAAGGGATTTATGGAGGAAGTGCCCAGAGACTATGTCCCATCCCCTACAGTTCTGGAACCATGAACTACAATTTGATCAAATCACCTCTCTCATTCCTGGATGAAATATGTCAGGTTACTTGTTTCAGGTCCCCTCTCATTTTTGCTTGTAACTTTCTACACTAAAGTGCCTCTCCTTCCCTACTACTCTCCAATGTGTTATTTCTCCTATTCCCCCTTAGAATTGAAGAAAAGGACTTTCTTTGCTTTTGTATTTGTATCTCCAGCACTTAGCACATAAGCATTTAATGAATACTTTTTCATTCATTCTCTAATCTAATAACTATGTCAAAGAAAAAAGAAAGAATTGGATAAGTCTTTAATAACCTATCCCTTTAATAACCTAGGTGGCTAATGCCACCCTGACTCTCAAAGATCTTTGCTTCCATTTTTAATCAGTTTTCAATTCTGAACTTAAACACCTAAAAAGAGAATTTCCACATATATAGAATAATATACACTAAAAAAGAATTGTAAATGAATCCATGAATCTGTTTCTTATTATTTGCTTTTTTAAAATAGCATGAAATTATTTCCACACTGCTTTCAAAACTATCCTGCTGGTCTCTGCTTCCTTCTGAAATTCCTTCTGTTATCTTCTTTGCATATTATTTAGTTAGTTAGTTAGTTATTGAAGCCCTTATCTTCTGTCTTTGTATCAATTCTAAGACAGGAGAGCAGCAAGGCCTGGACAGTTGAGGTCAAGTGACTTGCCCAGAGTCAGATTTGAACTTGAGCCCTCCTGACTCCAGGCCTGGTGCTCTATCCACTGTGCTACCTACCTGCCCCTCTTCTATTCAATTAAAAAATATATATTTTTTTAGTGGTTCTTTTGTAAGGTAAGGCATCACTTGCTAACCTCCTCTACCACCTCCAATTTAAAAACTTAGAAAAAGGGAGGGTGGGGGGAAATCCTTGTAACAAATATGCATGATCGAGCAATACAAATCCATAAGTGGACATATCCCAAAAGTATGTCTCATTCTTTGAGTCCATCACTGCTCTGACAATAAGTGGGTAACATGTTTCATCATGATACCTCTAGAGGAAGGTTCATCATGATACCTCTAGAGGAAGGGTTTTACATGGGGAGCCAGTTCACTGTCCCTCAGACCACTGGAGGACCAGACTATTAAAAAAAAAAACTAAAAAAACTGAACAAATCTGTATACGCTGTCTGGGATAGAAGAGGCTGCAGTGCTAGCCTGTGATGGGCCTGTCATACCTTTCACAGATTCATCACTGCCACCACTATACCGGGCAGCAGTATACACCGTGCGGAATCCCTTCCCCCAGATCACCGCTCACCATGCTGATGTCTTCCATTGTGCAGCCATATCATCCTTTGCATGGCACCTCGTTCTCGTTCAGTTTCTCTCAGAACAAGGTGCCACGCAAAGGATTATGTCACCGGAAGTAGTACTGTGCGTGAGTGACACTGTGTTTTGCAGCGCCGCCACATACAGTGCTCCTCTCACTGACCACCAATGAAAGAGGTGCCCCTTCTGAAAGTGGGGTGGGGGCCAGATAAATGGCAGCTATAGTTTGGGAACCCCTGCTCTAGAGATGTGGTTGGTTATTGTATTGATCAGAATTCTTAATTCTCTCAAAAAAAATTTTTTTCTTAGCAGTATTGTTGTGCTTGTTCAAGTTGTTCTTGTTCTGTTCACTTTACTTTGCATCAGTCCATACTACCTAAGATTCTCTGGCTTCATGTTATTTTTTACAGTATAATAATATCCATTATTTTCATATACCAGAATTTGTCCAGATGTTCCCAAAATTATGCATACTCCCTTAGATTATTGTTCTTATTCTTTCCTTCCATAATCAGGATCAAGAAGTTTCTTTTGTTTGCAAGTATTCCCTTATATCCCATTTTAAATTGAAATTTTAATTATAGAGTCTAGGAAAAATCAGTTCAGTTAAAATTAGAAGGGAAATAGCTAGGGAAAAAAATCTTTGAAGCAAATTTCTCTGATAAATGTCTCATTTCCAAAATCCATAAGGAGTTGATTCCAACTTATAAAAATAAGAGCCATTTCCCATTTGATATTTGATGTGGTCAAAGGATACAAAGAAACAGTTGCAAAGAAAAATATTACCCAACTTACAAAAAAGAGCTCCAAATCCAAAAATAATTAGAGAAATGCAAATTAAAGCAACTCTGAAGTTCCACATCATATCCTTCAGATTGGGAAGGTTGGCAGAAGAGGAAAATGATAAATATTTGAGGGGCTACCAGAAAATAGGCATAGGAATACACTGCTAATAGAGCTGTGAATTTTAGCTATTCTAGAAAACATCTTGGAACTGTGTCCCTGGAATCACCAAACTATCATTTGACCTGGCAACACCACTATTAACTAGGATTGTGTGCCAAAGAGAAAAAAGAAAAAAAACTCTTTTTACAAAAATGTTTGTTTTTGTAGCAAAAGAACTAGAAATTAAAGGTTTCCCCATTATTTGGGGACTAGCTGGATAAATTATGTATAAATATGCATATAGTAGAATACCATTATGCCAAAAGAAATGACAGAAGGAATGCATTCAGATAAATCTGGACAATTTGAGTGAAATGGTGGTGCAGGGTCAAGAGAACAGAACTGGGGAAATTTAGGCAATAATGGCATTGTAAAATTTAAGATGAAGACAAGTTTGTTAACTATAGAGCAGGTATTCCAGAGAGCACATTGAAAGGGGTGGACAGATTTAATATTTGGAGGGTAGGGTTGAGAGGAATGGGGGTAAGAGAACAGAGAGTTTTGGGGGATAGGTACAATATTTGTACAATGACAGCCAGAAGGTTTAGAATAACTGGGATGATGAGAATATGATGGGGATATGCTAACCATTGAGGAATGAATCCTGGCAGAGCATTAATGGTTATAGAGAGATCTGTTGAGGGAGGAATGCCATTACTTTTCAAGGCCCTACTTTGAGGTCCAACTTAAGGACAAGTGTCAGTGTCTTATATCCTAGGATGCCTAACTCACAGCAGATAAGAGTATATGAAGATATAGTCTGGGAAAGCATAGACTTGAAGTAGGAGCTGGCAGTTTAAGGTAGATATGATTCAGGGATGACCATTAGATCACCCCAGAACAAAGAGAAAGTCCAAAGACTGTTGCCTTGGAGCCAGCTCTGATGCAGGATTCTCAGGGAAGTCTCAGGAATAAATATTGAGACTACAAGTGGTACTGTATAATAAGGTTAGGAAAATCGTCTGTCTAGATTATCTAGAGCCTTCTAAATATCCAGTGAAGGCATCTGTGTCTTATCCATTGGTGTAATGAAGAGTCACTACAAATTTTGAGCAAGGTAAATGTATTGTCTAATCTCTGCATTAGAAAAGTAGATTTTGAAAGAATGGATCAGAAAGGGTAAAGGCTAGAGATAGAGAAACCAAATGTCTCCTAATGCTAATTCCTTTAAGGAATAAAAGTGTAAATTAGGAGTGATACAATATATAGAAGAAGACAGACATGAGAGTTGTCAGGGCACATAGTCATGAAGATCTGCTTTCCTTGGGGAAGCTAGAAGATGGCATCAAGGTTATACATTTTCATAGAAATCTCAACCAAAAGTAAGTCTAAAGATCCAAGTCTAAACTCTTATGTGGTAGTTAAATTCGGATTTTTTCTTGAGTAGATTTGTCAATCTACCTAAAAAGTGAAGCAACATTAAATAGATATGTTCTCCACAGCATTCCAGAGTCTTAGCAGCCAACTTTGAAATAAAGATTAGTCAAAACAAATTACATTTAATAAGATAGGTATAATAAATGGATAAAGGATACCCAAACAGGCAATGCTTATTCCTAGATATTTGAATTATCAGTTATAAATTAAGATGTATCCTAAATCTGTCATAGAAACTATTTGTAATGCCCATTTTAATCCTTTATCCAAGAAAAATGGAATTTACCATTTTAAACTTGTATTTTGTTTTTCTTTACCATAGATAAATGTTGATCAGGAGTCAATTGGGAGAAGTGATTTTTCTTTTTGTTTGGAAAGTTTAAAAAAACAAACAAACAAGATTCTATAGGATTTATTTGTTGATACTTCTAAAAGTTCTTTGGTGATACCTCATTGTGGCATGGAGGCAACCCTGAGTTCTCAAAGTGCTATTCCAATGAAGAACAAGATCTAGCTGGTTCTAGAAAATTAAGAAAGTCCTAAAAGCATTGTCTCCATGATGAACTCCATTGTGTGTCTGTCATCCAGACACAGCTAGTTTCAGAGAGGCCCCTTACCAGAAGATTGGTTGCCCCATGATAAATATTTTGGGCCATGAAAGTTCACATGAAGACCATCTAATTAAAGGATGGAGAGAGTTGTGTTTTACTATACTGTGTATAGTTTACTCCTGATTTCCATCAACTTGAATGAAGAAATGGAGTAGTTTAATTCTAATTCTACAAAGAGTGGGGACCGTTATAGAATCATTCCCTAAAAGTAAATTTACTAGGTGCAGCTACAGAAATTTTATCTTAACAATAGAAACCCAAAACCGTAGGTGGGATGCAGTCAGTCCCAAGGAGCTTTGAAAAAACTTCATGGTTTGTCCCAGAAGTCTGTCATTCTATGATAGTACTTTAATTAGCACTCAGTGTGGTGCCTGTGGATGATGAAGGATTAAATATAATTGCCATCTGGTGCAGGCCACAAAAGTACAGAATTTATTTTAGGACATTTGTTTTGCAACCAATCGTAGACTCCTTTGAAAGCCCTGCTGCTCTGCTGGAAAGTGATTTTTATGACCTTTTCCCCTCCTTTAGTTTTTCCAAAGGTCAGAAGAAAGATGATGAAATTTTTATGTGGTTTAAAAAGCTTAGCTTATCAAAGTTTAATGAGAAAGTGGCAGCAGCTAGACTCTGTTTAATACACTTGGGTATTGTAAAGGAAAAGCCAGGACTGTTAGCAGTGAGCGAAGTGAGTTCAAAGCTAGACTTTCCCTGACAAAATGTCATTGTGAAACAGATTTTTTTTTATACCACATCTACTGCAATGTGAAATTAGGAGGGAAAGAGGGTCAAGAAAAACACAAAAAGGTACTGCAACTAAATTGAAAATGGAAAACATTTTGTTTGGGTTGAATGTTTTGCTTTTCTTATAGGAACATTGGAAAACTTTATGTTAAAGATTTTGAGATTTTTGCATACACTTAGATAATGGCTAAAGCAAAATTGAGGGTCTCTATTTGCTATCCTAATTTTAGATATGAAGATCAATACTTTATTTTTATACAAATTTGTCTCCATTTCAAATTTTTTCATTTTTTCCTTCTCTTGGTCATGAATTTTTTTTGTTTGTTTCTAGTATCTCTTCCTTTAAACTATCCCAAAGTATCCCTTGGTATAGAGAAGTAAATCTCCTCCATTCCTGCTCTTTTAATTTCCCTTTAATGACCATGATTTTTTAAACTCTGTTTTAAATAAATATTTTTCAAATATACTTAAACAGGACTTTCAAACATAAGCTAGGAAATAACACACAGGGGTATGTGTGCACACATATGTGTGTAGTCAGAATTTAGAAACAAATCTCAATTTCAATGAAATAGAATAAAATCAGTTTTTCATATATATGTGTGTGTATATATATGTATATATAGGTAAAAGAGGTGAATTCTTTTGAAAGTGGTCTTTTTATATGAGAAGGTAGGAAGAAAACATTTTCATGTTCCCATATTAGGGGGAATTCCAAATGGAAGGCATACACACTGCTAGTCATTCCATGAAAACTCCTGGGAATTTTGGCTTCTTATAAGAGACAACTAGATAATACTTGGTTCAGTTCCATTGAACTAATATTTCTTGAATTCTTGTTTTCAGTCTTCACCTTCAGAAATGATTAATCTTCCAATAGCCTAATTATTCTTCATAAAAGCACACTTTCCTTTTCAAACTTTCAGTGACTCCCTATTGCTCATCAAATAAAATCCAAACTCTATTCCCTATATTTAAGGCTCTTCACAATTTGGCCTTACCATCCCTTTCCAACCTTAGCACCTACTGCTCCTCTTCAAATATATCTAGCCAAATTGAAATAATCACTATTCTTTTAGCATAGCCCATGCTTTCCTGACTTTGTGTTTGCACAAAGTGTTCTCTAGATTCACTTGTTCAGTTCCTATTCAGACTTTCCAAGTCCAGAATAAGTGTTTTATTCTTGAAACATTCTTTGATGGGCTTTTTTTTTTGATGGTTTAAATTTATTTTTAGTTAGAAAAAAATGATTAACTTTTTAAACACTTATTTGAGCATAAGATCTTAATGAGTGGTTACTAAATCTTTAATATAAAATGATAAAATCAAGAAAAATGAATTTAACAACAAATAGGATTTAGGTCTTTTCACATAATCAGTGAGTCATAGAAAACTAAGAAAAAGAACTGTCAGTAAGTAACAGAGATGTTACCTAATAAAGGAAATATTTAATGCGTGTCTGGAATAAAGAAACAATAATTTAATTTTGTAACATTGCAATGAAGCAAACAAATAATCTACTGCTTTAAAAAACAAGAATTGAAAACAAAAGAAAATAGTTATGCAAGTCATAAAGTACAAATTTGAAAACCAGTTCAGTTCCTCATTGCCAACATGGCATTTATGTCCCAGATGAGATTTCATAATTGATCGATAATTTGCTTCAGCTGTTGATTCTTCTGTTTCAGTTTTTTATTTACTTCTGCTACTTCTCTCCTTTCTTCACCAGCAAAGAACAAGAAGTAATCTCATCCTTCTTAAAATTCTCATAGTTTTGGAGCTGCTAGGTGGCTCAGTAGTAAAGAGCCAGGCTTAGAAAAAGGAGGTCCTGGGTTAACATCTGATCTCAGAGACTTCCTTACTATGTGACCCTGGGCAAGTCACTTAACCCCAGTTGCCTAGCTCTTATCCTCTAAATCAGAAGGCAAGGCCTTAAAAAAAAAATCTCATAGCTTTTTGTACCTGACTTATACTTTCATGTTCCAATTTCTGTTCCAATTATTTGTGCCCATATTCAGCCTGTTCAAACCTGTGAGGCTTATCTTTGTACCTACCCAGAGTGTTCATATTATATGTAGTTGATTGAATGATAAGAATAATTTACTATAAATTAGTTCCTACATTTTGATTTATATGTGTGTGAATATACATACATACATGCACATTTGCATTCTGTTTCTGTGTGATATTCTGGTTACTGAACTTCAGAAGCATTGCCTATTCCATTCAGAATGACCTGTTTTTCCCTATTATGAATTATCTGGTAAGTAACCAGTCTAAATTGGCCTAGACCAAATTATTACTATTATAGTAAGCATCTGGAATAATTAAGTATTTTTCTTCCCATTTAAAAATATATTTAGTTTTTTAGCTAACAAAGTATAGTCCTTATTGATAGTGCAACTTTGTTAAATTATTTACTGACTGCTAAAGACATGTGTTGATGCATATTAAATATTCTTTATCCTACATCAGTCAGTCACCTTTAGAATGTTCTAAAGAAAATATTCATGTGGATGACCCTTAAAACACCCTGACCTCTGACTTTACCTGTCAGACCCCAAGTCAACCATCTCTACTCAATCTTAGCCACTCACAGGACTGGTCATACCTTAAGTTCATTGTCACCTAAAACTTTTCAACCTCTATAGTCTTGAACACTGCAATTTCCTTCTCTGTCCACAGCATCCTGGTCTATCTGCCTCACTCATAAACCTACTTTTTGTCCTCATAATCCCATGATTCCTGCCTATTCTCCCAATCCATTAAGGCCAGACTAGAAAGAATAAAGAAAAAAATATGTAAGAATGAAAAAGTAGAAAAACATCAAATTGTAAAGAGCTTTAAATGCCAAACAAAGAACTTGTATTTGACCCTAAAGGTGATAGAAAACCACTAGAGTTTAAGTAAAGGAGAGGACCTATGCTTTAGAAATGTGCTTGGTCCCTGAGTGGGGGATAGACTGGGGTAGGAAGAGACATGCACAGGGGAGGCCAATAAGAAAACTATTGCAAAGTAAAGACAAGAGTTGACAAGGACTTGAATCATGCAGGTGGCTGCTTGAATAGAAGAAAATGGACATAAATGATACATGTAAAGGCAGAGATGACAAGATTTGACATTTGGTTAGATTTGTGCAGTCAATAAGAGTAAAAGTTGAGGATAACAACAAAGTTGCAAAAGTTGGCACCCGAGAAGATATTGATGCTTTTAACAATATAAAGAATTGAAATAGGTTTGGTGAGGAGAGAAGTGAATGAAGAATTCCACTTTATACATGTTAGAGTTTACGCTACCTATGAGACATCCAGTTCAAAATATTCAATAAGTGGGGACAACTAGATGTTCAGTGGATTGAGAGCCTAGCCCCGAAGATGGGAGTTCCTGGGTTCAAATCCGACCTCAGATACTTTCTAGCTGTGTGACCCTGGGCAAGTCACTTCACCCCCATTGCCTAGTCCTTGTCACTCTTCTGTCTTGGAACCCATACAGTATTGATTCTAAGATGGAAGATAAGGATTTCAAAAATATATTCGATTAGTACTTAACTGTTGTGGGACTGGAGCTCAGCAGAGAGACCGAATATATAGATCTGAGAATCCTCTGCATAGAAATATAGCTGGAAGCATAGAAGCTAATAAGATCACCAAGTTAGATAGAATACAAAATAAAGATTGATTGGAACAGAGATTGAGAGATACCTGTAGTTATCCGGCACAACAAGAATAAAGATCAAGCAAAGGAAACTACAAAAAGCAAAAAGGTAGGAGCCAAACCAAGAATAAAAGTGGTATCATAAGAACCCAGATCAGAGAGAGAGTGTCCAGGAGAAAAGTTGTCCAACCAAATGCTGCAGCAAGGTCAAAAAGAATGAGGGTCAAGAAGCACCTTAGATTTAGTGATCAATGGGGAGGAACAAGAGATCATTGGAAATTTTGGAGAGAGCAGCTTGAGTTGAATATGATTGGAAGAGGACTTAGAACAGGGTGAAAGAAGAAGAAATTTAGTGGAGAAGGCAAAGAAAGATATAGGTTAATAGTTATGTAGGTATGATCTAGTGAGAGAGTTTTTAAGAAAGAAGGAAACATGGGCATGTTTATAGGTGATAGGGAAGGAGCCAATCAATAAGGAGAGATTGAAGATTAGAGAAAGAACGGGGATGATAGTAGGGACAATCTGCTAGAAAAGGAAGGAGATATTATCAAGGGACTGTGTGAAGAGGTTGGCATTGTCAAGCATTAGGGCCACGTCTTCATCAGAAACCGAAATGAAGAGGAGAATAGGTGATTAGACCAAAGGGAAATAAAATGAAAGAGAAAGAAAAAAGAGTTTGGGGATCTTGTCTATGCCATTATAATTTTTTTAAAGGGGCTAAATATGAAACATGTTCCTGGCTATTGATAGGTCTAGGGGAGTGTGCTGGGGGAGGTTAAATAAGGAGATCTAAAATAGCTGCTTTGGAGAGTGACCTAGAGAATTGGTTAAGAAAGAACGAAACTTTCTTTCACCACTGAGGGCCCAGTTAAGATTAGATAGCATAAATCTTTCATTCAACAACATGGCCATCTTTGTAGGAAGTGGAGATGGAACAGAGGGTCATAGGTCATTGGAGGTGAGTATATTGGGGAACTAGGAAATTGGGACATTTGAAGAAACCTCTCTGTGTATGTTGAAGGCCCTAGTATTATGGCAGGGAAATAAGGAAGAATTTCTGGAGAGGAGAGATGAAGAAGGGGTAGTTATTGTCAGTTGATAATGGCTACCTGCAACTGGACTGGAAGGAAAATCTGGATAGCATGAACTTCAGTAAACTCATGGAAGAGATTTCTGAACAGTGATGGTAGAAGAGTGTGGAAGTGCAACAGTGAGCAAGGAGACCTCTGACAACCCTCCCACTATCAGTATCAGTGAGTCAGGAGTTATGAGAGAAAGTATTCTCTCTCAACTTTGGTAGAGGGAGGGTGTGTGTGTGTGTGTGTGTGTGTGTGTGTGTGTGTGTGTTTTCGTTCAATCTCCCTGAACACTATTCCTGCCTACATGCTGGTCAACTCTACCTATAACTTAGCATTTGTTGTTGATAGCACCCCCATCAGGTCTAAAACCCAAGTTGATTCTTTCTTCTTTCATCTCCCAGAGCTAATCATTTGATAAGCTCTTTAGATTTTACCTTCATAATATCCCATTAATCCATCCCTATCTTCTAGTGATACTACTGTAGTTGGAACTCTCCTAACCACTCATCCACATTATTATAATACCCCCTCGTTAGTCTCCCTTTAGTTTCTCTCCAATCTATCATTTATATAGCTTCCAAAATTACCTTCCTAAAGACCATGTCCTTCCTATGTTCAGATATCTTCAGTGGTTCTCTAATACTTCATAAATAAAATAAAAGTTTCTTATTTAAGATCCTAAATTGTTCTATTTATTAGTCCTTATTTAAGGTTCTAAAGTGCTAGATTTAGCATCAATCTACTTCTCTTTTATTTCATGTTATTCTCCTCACCTAATCTATTTCAGTCAAACCACATCCTACCAGCTGTATGACAAACTAACTAGACATGTCATTGCTGACATCCATGTATTTCTACAATATGTCCTTCTTGGAATGTAATTACTTTTTTAAAAATTCCTTATCTTCCACCAAGGCTTGGCACAGATGCTATCTTTCCTTCACAGAGACTGTTAACTGAAAGTTTTCTGTTCCTCATCAGATGTTCCTAGGATACTTTGTCTGGATTTCTCCTTTACTCCTTGCTCACTCCCTTCTTTGGGTTATAATGATCTGTATTTATTCTGTGGCATCCTTGATAGAATATAAATCCCTTGAAGGTGAAGGCCATGTCATTTTTATGTTTTTCTCCCCAGTGCTTTTTGAATTTATTGAATTATGTGAATGCTCAATAACATCCTTTATGTAGTTGTGGTAGCTGTGATCCAGGCACTTGAGAAGGTAATAGTCTTCTAGCACAAAGGCAATATAGACAAGTAAGTGGCATACTCGATAGAATATTGGATCTAGAATCAGGAAATCCAGCCTCAGGCACTTACTTGCTTTGTGACCCTGTGTAAGTCATTTAATCTGTCTGTCTCTTCATTTCTCCATTTATAAAATGAAGATAATAGGGAGCAGCTGGGTGGCTCAGTGGATTGAAAGCCAGGCCTAGAGATGGGAGGTTCTGGTTTCAAATCTGGCCTCAGACACTTCCCAGCTGTGTGATCCTGGGCAAGTCATTTAACCCCCATTACCTAGCCCTTACCACTCTTCTGCCTTGGAGTCAATACCCACTATTGATTCCAAGGTAAGGAGTTAAAAAAAATAATAATAATAAAATCAAATCAAATGAAGATAATAGTAACACCTATCTACCAAGATTGTTATAAGAATTTAAACAAGGTGATATTTGTTTTACAACCTTTGAAGCACTCTGTAAGTGCTAGCTATTATTATTATTAGAGTAAAAATAGATTGGGTAGAATAAATACTTAAAAGAATTGTTATTTACCTACCTAAGTGGCATGGGTTAGGTAAAATAGAATCCTGTAACTTAATTAATCAGGGAAGATTCCCTAGAGGAAAATGGAATAGCAGAAGATGGCAGGAGACAGAACGGTCTGTGAGTGATAAATTTAGCAGAATCAGAAGAAAAGTTTAATTTTAAGTGAGAATGAGTATAGCAGGAATATGGAAGGGGGAGAAGCATACTAAAATATGGCTTATTCATATAATAGTGATTGGTGTCACCATTTTGCAGTGAAAGAGTTTAGGATAGTGTAACCAGTTTAGAAGATCAAAAAGGTATTTGACATGACATAGCATTTTGGATCCAAAACCTCCAGACAGACCTATGCAGTGGTAACTCTTGACACTTGACTCTCTTAATAATGCCATTGAAATGTTGACTTTTTTGAGATGTCTGGTGTCTCAGCAGTGCTGTACAAATTATCTGTTCTGCTGCAGCTGCTGTCTGTCTTCATCTGGCTCCTAGACTCTGGCCACTGCCCATTTCTAAATTTGGAACCCTTTTAGGAATCTTCTACTCTGATATCTCACTGATGTGGCAGAGAGAGTGAGGCAGGATATTAGTACCTGAACAAATTAAATTATTTAAAAGAAAAAATTGTATGAAGTCTTGACATTTTAATACCTGCTTTTTCTTTTCAATTTTTATAGCGTCGTCTTGGAGATGCAGCCAAGAAAGCCATCAGCAAATTGACAACAAGAACAGTAAAGAAGGGTGATAAGGTATGATAATGAAGAAATTTTATCATGTCAAATATAAACAAAAGTTAATTTTTGTTTTGGTGTACAAAAAATACTTCTATTGCGGTTTTAATTTTATTCGTTGTAAAATTCTAAAGATATGATGTGTCCTAGGAGCAAGTGGGTGACTCCGTAGATAGCCAGGCCTGAGATGGAAGGTACTGGATCCAAATCTGCCCTCAGACACTTCCTAGCTGTATGACCCTGGGCAAGTCACTTAACCACCATTGCCTAGCACTTACTGCTCTTCTGCCTTAGAATGAACTGATTCTAAGACAGTACGTAAGAGATTTTTAAGCTATAATGTGCAAGGGCACATTTCAAACAAATATCCCTTTCTGGTCTTGGCTACATTGTGTCATTTGGAAGCTTTCTATAGAAGTCTCTAGCTTTCCCAAAGGATAAATTCTCTTGCTATTTTGATGTTATTGTTTGTTCAGTCATTTCAGTTGGATCTGACTCTTCATAACCCCATTTGGGGTTTTCTAGTCAAGGATATTGGAGTGATTTGCCATTTCCTTCTCCAATTCATTTTATATATGAGGAAACTGAGGCAAAGTTAAGCAGTTTGCTAAGGGTCACAGAGCTCTAATTGTCTGAGGCCAGATTCGGACTCGAGAAGATGAGTATTACTGACTGTAGACCCAGTGCTCTAGAATCTACCATGACACCTAGCTGCCATTAGCATCACTGAAATGGCCTTAGTCTGCTCTAACTACTTTTTTTCCCTAGTAAAGCTAGTTTTCCTTCTGCTAAAATTTTGTATTCTTAAATTAATTATAGTGATAGAATTGTTGGACAGATAATTAAGAGAACTCTGATCAGTACTATATCAATTGCAATTCCAAAGAGGATCTGTGCTACCCACCTCTTGACAGTAAAGTTATAGATTCAAGATGCAGAATGAGACAGCTTTTTGGATGTGGCCAATGCTAGTATTTGTTTGGTAAAACAACTTTGCATATTAATTACAAAAGTTTTTGGTTTGGTTTTGTTCTGTTTTGTATTAAAAGAATAGGAAGTAGAAGGGAACAATAAGTAATACTTTGTTATTTTAAAAAAATTAATAAAGAAAATTAGAGGATTGGGTTTTAGTGTCTAAGAAGTCCCTTCCAGTTCGAAATCTATGACTTATGTGACTATAATTTTGAATATTGCTGTTCAAATTGAGTACACCCTATATCTACCTCTCTGGAAAACATTATTTTTCTGTGACTAAATCTCTCATATTCAAATTTTAAAAGGATTTTTTAATTGACTTCTGTGTACAGATAACTATCAGGGCCTGAAGTAATTCAGTCAGCTCCCCTGCCCAGATTATATCTAAAGTTCAATTTCAGATGCTACATTTTAGGAATAACATTGACAAAACAGAGCCAAACCAAAAGAAGGTAAACCAAGATGGTGAGAGAACCAGAAGACATATGTTCACATGTCATATTTCTTAAAGGATTTATGGATCTTTAGCCTGGAAAAGAGGTCTAAGAAAGGACATTGATGAATGAAAATAGCATTTTCTAAGCACTATGTGTCAGGTATTATGTCAAGTGCTGGGAATACACATAAAATAATGAAACAGTTCTAGCCTTCAAGAAATGTTTATATAGTGAGTGAGTTTTTTAATTTTTATTTTCATATCCAAACTCTTTCCCTCCCTTTACCCTCTCCAATACCCAGTGAGAAAGCAAGAAATACAGTCTCCATTATACATACAAAGCCATGCAAAACATTTCCACTTTAGCCATGCCACAGTTGGATGGATGGATGGATGGATGGATGGATGGATGGATGGATGGATGAATGAATGAATGAATGAATGAATGAATCAGGAAAATAAAGTGAAAAAATATGCTTCATTCTGTACTCAGTTCATTACTTCTCTTTAGGGAAATGGATAGTATTTTTTTATCATGAATCTTTTGAAATGGCCATGGATCATTTTATTCATCAGAGTTGCTAAGTCTTTCTCAGTTGATTATCATTACAGTATTGCTATTAATGTGTACAATATACTAGGAGTTTATATTTTAATAGGAAAAGATAATATTTAAAAGAGAGAGTAGTGGCCAGGTAAGAGAGTTTTGGAATGAGAAGTCATGGAGATGTAAATTGATCCATAAGGTAGTTGATTGACACACCTTTTTCAGAAGCAGTGGCTTTATTGATTAGATAACTGTGCCCAGAGTAAGAGATGGAAATGAGTATCTCTTTCAACTCTTGAGACTGTCATCTTCCACCCAGAGTATTTCTCTCCATTTATCTCTCCACAAATATGTGCCATCTTTTACTACTCCCCAAGGCAATTGTGTTTGGCAGAACAAGAATCCATGCTGGATAGATGATTAGAGCAGACAGATCTGTGAACAGTCAGCCAGGCTGCATTTTATGGGGAATATTCAGGTTCTTTCTACCTCTTTTCTTGGTCCCACCCCAGGTATGGGGTGAGAATTATTTAAACTACATTGGCATTAGGAAGAATCAATAGGAAGGAATGGAGTCAGGAGATGCTGGAAAGGAGAAAGCATTGACAGGCTTGGTGACTTGTCAAATGGTTGAAAAGAGGCATGAAGGTGAAAGAAGGATCAAAGATTATTTGAAACCTGAATGACCAAAAGAATGATGCCAGTAGCAAAAATAAAAAATTCCGTTATAGAAATTAATTTTGGGGAAGGAGTTAATAGTCTAGTGTTTTGTTTTAGATAAGTAGAGTTTGAAATGCTAGTGGAAGATACAAGTGAACACATCTAGTAAGTAGTTGCAAATGGTAATTTGGGAATGTAGTCAGGACTAGAAATATAGATTTGGAACTTATTCACAAAAAAGTAACAGTCAAAGCCTTAGAAATGGTAGAAAAGAATTCTAGAGTCAGTACTTTTGGAAACACCTATATCTATGGAGTGGGAATGGGAGGAGGTACTGGGAAGTAGAGGAAAAAGCAGCGAGGAAGTTAGAACCACCAAGAAAACAACTGAGAGAAGCAGAAGCAGGAGATTTGATATTAATATGGTATTAGAAATCTAGAAAGTAGTTTCATTCTGACGATGGAAGCAGAAGCCAGATAACAAGGGTTAAAGGAGTTGAAGTTATGTAAGGAAGTAGAGTCAATAAATGCAGAAAAAAAAACTTTAGAAAAGTTTGATGGTGAAGGAATGGTAGTTGTGATTTTAACCTTTTTTTTTTTAAGCATCTTCTTTCATAACCAACTTGCTTATTTTGTAGCCACTAGAGAATCTAAAGGCTGCTAATAATAGTGTTTTTTTCCTTGCTCATATAATTTCAATACATTACTTTTTGCTCTTGTACTGTGTCTTTCAGGAAACAGACCCAGACTTTGATCATTGTGCTGTGTGCATAGAGAGCTACAAGCAAAATGATATCGTTCGAATTCTGCCTTGCAAGTAAGCCCTTGTTTAACCTGTTTATAGAAATCAATTTTGTTTTTAAACTAAGAAAACTTCTGAGATCATAGACTTTGAAAGTATTTTAACACCCTTTTTTCAATCCAGGACCCGACCCCTTTTTACAAATGGGTCCTAGAAAAGTAAAATGATTTGCTCATAATGCTCATGGGCTTAATTCAGAGTTTTATAAAACCAAGTCTGTTTTTCCTCAATGAACTTACAGTCTAATGGGAATGATAAAGTATATGCACAGATAAATATAATAAAATTAGAAGTGCCCATGAAGTATACAAAATCTTAAGAGGTCATAACTGAAAAATTACTTCCAGCTGAAGTCAGTAGTATCACAGAGAAAGTGGCATTGAGCTAGGTCTTAAAAGATGGCTAATGTATCCACAAGGAGAAATAAGAACATTCCAGATTTAGGAAACACCAAGGGAAAAGATAGAGAAGTGGGAAAGTATGGCCCAGATTTGGAGATTGTTGAATATTATAGCTTGGCCAAAGCATAAAATGTTCTTGATTAAGGAAATGCTCTGTAAATCTTAAAGTATATAAATGAATCTTTTTTTAAAGGGAATTAATGTGATATTAACTATACCATAAGAGGTTACGTTGAAGGAACTATGGATATTTATTCTAGAGAAGAAAAGACTTGGAGAGACATGAAATCTATCTTTAGGTGTTTTAAGGTGTAGAAAAGCTATTAAAATTATTCCACCTATCCCTAGAGAATGAAGTTAGTACTATTTACAGTATCTCAGTGTTAGAAAGATCTAAAAAGCCATATAGTCCAATCCATACCTGATCAAGAATCCCATCTCCAGTATTCCCCAGGAAAGTCATCTTGTAATATCTGCTTGAAGACCTCCAATGAGAAACTTTTCTTTAAGTCAGCCCATTCTACTTTTGGATGGTTCTAATTATTAGGGTACTTTTGCTTACATGAAGTCTGAGGCTTTCTCTATTTTTAATTTCTACCATTATTCTTGATTGTTCTTTCTAGGGTTAAGAACAAGTATAATTACTCTTTTTATATGACAACTTTTCCAATATTTGAGGACAACTGTTGTGTCTTCCCAAGTCATCTCTTTTCAAGGCTGAATGCCCCCAGTTCCTTCAACCAGTTCTCAGATAGCATCATTTCCAGTCATCTCTGCAAGCTCTCTTCTAGAGAAGCTTCAGTTTGCCCTAAAATGTGGTTCCCAGAATATATATGTGGTCATATATGACCTGACCAGGACAAAGTATAATGAAACAACCTCTCTTGATTATTCTTTTCTGGTTGCAGCTTGGTATGGCATTAGCTTTTTTGGCTACCATGTCATATAATTGAACTTATGTTGAGCTTGTGATCCACTAACAACATTGTTTTCACAGGCACTATTTATTTTCTGACTATATTTCCCCCACCTAACAATTAGGACATTGAATTTTTTTAACCCAAGATTAGAACTTTACAATTATCCTTCCTAAATTGCATTTTATTTGAAAAATTACTTCCAACTGAAATCAGAGGTTTCACAGAAGAAGGTGGCATTGAGCTAGGTCTTGAAAGATGGGTAATTTGGCCACAAGTAGAAATAAGAACTTTCCAGGCTATAGCCCACCATCCCAGTTTGTTGAAGTCTTTTCATATCCTGATTCTGTCATCCAGTCTATTGGCTACCTCTCCCAACTTCATATCATCTGAGTATTTGTCAGGTATGCCTTTATGGGTTCATCTAAGTAATTGACAAAAATGTTGAATGGCAGCAGGCCCATGGATAGATACTTGAATCATTCCTTTAGCAACCTCTTTTTTTTAACCCTCACCTTCCATCTTAGAATTAATATTGTTTATTGGTTCCAAGGCAGAAGAGTGGTAAGGGCTAGGCAATGGAGGTCAAGTGACTTGCCCAGGGTCACACAGTTAAGAAATGTCTGAGGCCAGATTTGAACCTAGGATCTCCCATCTCTAGACTTGGCTCTCCACCCATTCAGCTACCCAGCTGCCCCCTACCAACCTCTTTCTGATTCGATCTTAATCTATTGTGGCTACTCTTTTAAAATTAAAATTTTTAAATTGAAAATTCACCTTCTTCATTGCATTTCCCTCCCTCCATTGATAAAGAAAAATAAAACCCTATCTAATAATAATAATCATTACTCCTTTATCCATTATTGAATCCACCCAACTCTGATATAAAAAACAGACCTGGAAAACAAGTGAAGGCAAAATAATTTAAGATCCATTGGACATCTCAAAAACCATGACTTTTTAAAAACCTAGATACTATATTTCAAGAAATTATAAATGATAACTCAGTGACAAATTTAGAAATAGAAAGAATTCCCCCAATAACCTCCTGAAAGGAATGCCAAAAGGAAAGTCCCAGCTAAAATCTCCAAAGTTTCTACATCAAAGGAAATATATAATTGCAATCAAGATCACACAAGACCTGGCAGCTTCTGCTCTAAACAAGAGATCTTGAACTCTAATATTTCCAAAAAGCAAGAGGCTTATAACCAAAAATAACCCTGAAAAGTTCAGTTCATCCAACAGGGGGAAAATGTATTTTTAATGGAATAGAGAACTTTCAAGAATTTCTGATGAAAAGGGGGCAGCTGGGTGGCTCAGTGGATTGGGAGCCAGGCTCAGAATTGGGAGTTCAAATCTGGCCGCAGACACTTCCTGGATGTGTGACCCTGGGCAAGTCACTTAACCCCCCATTGCCTAGTCCTTACCACTCTTCTGCCTTGGAACCAATATGCAGATTGATTCTAAGATGGAAGGAAGGATTAAAAAAAATAATTCTTGGTGAAAAGATCAAAACTGAGTAGGAACAGTAAAATACAAACATAAGAGTCAAGAGAAAGCTAAATTTAATTGATTGAATGGAAGGAGATAATATAGTTCTAACATTTTCATGAAGGTGGAGAAATAAGTGTCTCTTCCTAACCTCTGAATATCTTCAAAGGGTTTTGAGAAGCTCAAATAAGAAAATAAAGGTTGTAGCATTGGGTCAGTTCTATCCTGATGGTGTGAAGAGGGAAAGGGAGAGAGTAAAGAGAGGAATATTAAGAGGGTAAAAGGGAGGAAGAACCTTATTTCTCAAATTAGAGAGAGAGAATAATATACAAAGAGAGGAAAGGATAAGAAATGAACCTCACTTTCATCTAAAACAGATTGTACTCTCAAACTCATAAATAGTTTGATATGGAAATACATTAAACTTACTGTGGAAACAAGCAGTGATGACAAAGAAGGGAAGGGATTAAGAGAGGATAACACTGGGGAAGGAATAGTTAAAAAGCAAAACAAACTTTCTGATTTTAAAGGAAAGGAATTAAAAGGGTAGAGGTCTTGCAAAGAACTAGAATCCAAAGGAGTGTCTCAGAAGACAAAGAAAGCCTAAACAAAATTGTAGAATATGAATGTAATGGAATATTATTGTGCCATAAGAAATGACAAAAGAGACAAAATGAAATTCAGAGATCCCAAGTACTATGAATAGATGCAGAAGGAAGTGAGCAAAACAGCTGAACAATTTATACAAGAACAGCAATGTTATAAAGGAAAATGAATTGAAAGTCCTAAGATCCCTGATCAGTATAATGATTAGTCATATCTCTAGAAGATCTATGATGGCATATATTGTTCACCTCCTGATAGAGAGATGATGGAGGCAAGGTACAAAAAAGACATTTTTTAGATGTGGCCACTATATGAATTCATTTTGTTTTATCATGCTTATTTGTTATGGGAGTTTTTTCTTCTTCCTCTCATCTTTTAAGGATAGGATAGGGCCCGGGAAGAGTTTAGCAGTAGTGGTGCCAGAAAGAAGCATTGTCACATTTTTTCAATACACAAACAACAAAAGGAAGTTCAAGGGGAAACATAGACAAGCAGAACGGTTTCAAGTAATTTCAAGTACTTGAAAGTTGCAAGTATTTCCATGTATAGAATTTATTTTATATTTATTTTTAAAATGAAGATTCATGATTTCACATAGAATTCCCTTTTTGTCTTATTTTCCATATGGAAATATTCTTTTTTTAGCATTTTAAGTTCAGAATATTTTTTTCTAATTATCTCAAGATTATAAATGGAAAACAGGGGCATCTAGGTTGCTCAATAGATAGAGAGCCAGATAGGAGATCCTAGGTTCAAATCTGGCCTTAGACACTTCTGAGCTGTATGATCCTGAGCAAGCCTTGGAACCAATACTTAGTACTGCTTCTAAGATGGAAGGTAAGGGTTTAAAAATAAACAAATGAAAAAGCATAAAGCACTTACTGTGTGCAGAGTATTTTGCTAAGTTCAAGGGGGGGGGGGGAGAATCGAAAAGCAAGATACTCCCCACTCTCCAGGAGCTCATTACAATGGGGGAAGCCAACATGTATAGGATGTTTCAGGCGCAAGTCAATAGTCCTTAGGGTGCAGAAACAAAGAACATGATAATATATCTTCTGTAATGTTATATATATTGATAAAGCTCTCAGCTTCAAATGTTAAATCACTTGTTAGTAATACAACTTTTAGTGATAACTTGCTTCCCTGGCTTTTTAGTAGTTGTAGCTACTTCCCTTGCCTATGGCTACAGGTTCCAGGCTAAAAGCAGAGCTGCTAGTCTAGGTGGTGCTATTGTTTAGGGCTCTTGAAATCACCATCCAGGGAAATTCACCAGTTAATGTTGTTGGGAGGTTGAACCCTATCTCCAAAACATTCGTTCCCTTTCACAATGCCTACGAGAACCAAGCTGGAAACAGGGCCATTGGTTTGTTGGACATTATATTGTAAGGGTTCTTGAGCTTGGGGTTGTACAGCAGTGTCTGAAGAGGGGTGACAGTAAAGGTAATTTGACTTTCCTGGCACATAGCGCCTCTAACCCTCTCTCAGAATTTCTTGTTGCTTCATCTGAACTGGCTTCTCTGTCCTGTATGTGGCATTTGTTCAGTAGTTGGTACTGGTGGATGATGGCCTATCTGTTCTCTTGGTGACGGCAGCTTGGGGCTAGACTTTGAAGTAGTTGTAGTAGTTCAGCAGGCACTTTATATCTTCTATACCTGTATTGGTTAAAGTGTGGCACACGTGGAGGGGGCTGCTCTGTTCCCCATCTCCACCATGCCTAAGGACAATGTCCACGTGCCCTGCCCCTCTGCCCAGCAACCCAATGCAAGCACTTCCTCCTTCCTCTCTCTGGGGTAATAGGGGCAGTTTGGACACACAGTCTCTAAAAGGTTCACCAATGCTGCTCTATACATTTCGTATATGTCAGCTACTTCCCCTCTCAACATGGTGCCTCATTGCTTCAGCTAGGCTGGTGGGCCTATCCCATCAATGATAGTTAGTCAACATTTGGTTCTAATCATGGTGGAAATAATGGGCCCTTTCTCTCTAAAAGCTTTTATCATCATTCTTTACTTCATTTCTCCCTTATAGATACAAATGTAGAAGATAAAGAAGATTGATATGACTTGTTTCTGACCCCAGGACAGTCCTTGAAAAAAAAATTTAGTAAATACTGTAAGAGTTAAAATTTGAGGGGAAACTGGGGCAGGTAGAAATTAGTTTCTCTCTGCAAGGAGTATTATGTTTTTATGAGATTTATTAAAGGTTAAGGATTAAAGAAAATACAGAGCAAGAAAGCACGTGTCTAGGCCCAGAGAGGCCTAGACAACCTCACTCACATCATGAGACGCGTCTGCTCAGAAGCAGAAGTAGAAAAGAGACCTCAGTAGGCAGAGAACTCCTTTAAATAATAATTTGTGATCTCGCCCAGGTGAGAATTCAGTGCGATTACAAAGCATTCTGGGAAGTGAGCAAAGACTTCTGGGGACTGAAGTCCTGGATTCAAGTTTCCATTTTAACATTTCCTCTTGTGATCATTTTGGGGGGGGGGGAGAAACATTTTTCCCCAAAAAGGATCATAAAAACATAATCAACTTAAAGATTACAATAATTTGAGGATAAGTGAGAGGAAAAAAAAACAATAATTGCTGGATGCATTGACAAAAAGCCAGTTAGGGGGCAGTCCCCTTTGGCATGAAAGTATACATACAAATAAATGTTCAATCAACCACACCCAAAGTTCATTCTTGTGCAGCTTGTGGTCTGGAGGCTTCTTCATGGTGTCTTCTCCAACAGTTCAGTTTCTAGATTCAGGGAAGTAGCATCTTTCTTTACCTAAAATTCTTCTTAAAGGGGAATTTAAACTTTGCAATTTAAATAATGATATTTTTTACATTTCCCCATGTTGTGGGTGATTGAAAAATACAGGATCACTTAGGGATGCATGGCTGAGGTATGAGGTATATGAATCAGTTGGCAAAATAAAAAAGAAAAATTTCTGGATGAAAATGTAGACTATCAAAGTCTTATGTGTAAAAATTCCAAGTAAAAGAAAAATAAATCTATAACAGGTCCTTGAATCAGGGCCCAATTAAATGATCTAAGCAATGATTCATTTACCCAGTCAGTAACCAGGACTACAGAAAGTTACCACACTATGAAAGACAGAAAAAAGGGACTAGATTGTAGGAGCTGAATTTGAGATACTTAGTAGAATGTGGAACAAGGAAGACCTGCCTTTAACACATGTTAAACAGCCGCAACCTCGAACCCCAAATACGTTCAACTTCTCTTTGTCTAGGCTCAAAATTATATCAATCCCACCAGAATTGGTTGGTCTCTTTGACCTTGTGCTCGATTGGCGCTATGCAGTGGCTCTTTTGTGTATATCTTGTCCTAGAATCCGACAGAATTATTAAGTAAGGTGCCATAATTTATTTTAAACAATTAATGGCATCATTTTAATATTCTCAAGCTTTTGGGTCATGCATTAGCAAATGTATCTTAAACTTATAGTACTGAAAAATCAAAAAGTTAAAGAAAATCTTAATACTGGTAACATGTGCTTCAAATATAAAAAGGAGAGAAAAAAATTAAAAAACCTGAAATAGTATATTGCACATGCAAGAAAAATATAATAATAAAAGAGCTTTAAAAATAAAAAATGTAGCTTATAATCATTGACACACTGTATCAGCTAAGAAAATATAGAATGCAAAGCTTTCTCACCAAAAATGAGACCCATTTCTTCTTCATATCTGGCCATGATCCACTGTGAGTGAAAGCAAATGAATTGAGCAGTAGTATAAATATGTAGTTATCAATACCCCCAAAATTCTCAATAGCCCAATTAATTACAATAGCAAACAAACACGATATATATTTCACATAAGTTGCTGTATGGCATTTTTTTTTAATGTATACTTGTCACAAGTTTTTACAGACATAGCAAGTCTTCCAACCTTGGTGAAAATATTTTTAAACAAAGTAAAACTTATTTGGGGTTTTAGAATACCATCAAGAAATCTAGATATCATTCTGGTGGAAGTAAAGTAGTAAGCTAAAGAGTATAAATGAGGGGTGCTCCTTTTTTGGAGGCTTTTTAGGGGTACAAATGCCCTGAGATTAACTGCCCAACTTCCATTCACATATTTAGAAATGGGGGAAGGTACGGAGTTATAAAATGTATTTCACTTCAGCTACTAGAATGGGCCTTAGGGGCAGGCAAAATAACCAGAGATTGTTAAAAAAATTTTTCTAAAAATCATTTCTAAAAAACCCTTAAAATCAATTGAGATATTTAGCACATTAAATTTTCTAAAGGTTGTTCTAGCAATTGTAACCAGTTCTGAAGTCCATCTATCCTCTATGTGACAATTTACAAAGTCAAAAATAGAAAGGCTGTTTTTTCATATATGGGCTTAAATACAATAATATTTGTTCAGTATGGTTATAAGGGAAAAGCAACAGAATTTAACAGTAGTTAAAACTCAGTAAATTAAAATGATTCAGTGTAACAGAATAATATTGAATACAGTAATATATTAATTTAAAATCACATAGTTAAACCTTAAAGAAATCAAACAGTAAAATGCAATTGAAATACAGAGATTTGTATAAACCATTGGAGCCTGAAATGCCTTAAAAATATAACCTCCAGTCTCTTTAAAGTTCCTTGGGGATTTTTTTATCCATTTAGATGTCTATTGTCGGAAGGCAAAGTGGTAAGGGGTAGGCAATGGGGGGTAAAGGACCCATCCAGGGCCACACAGCTGGAAAGTATCTGAGGCCAGATTTCAACCCAGGACCTCCGGTCTCTAGGCCTGGCTCTCAGTCCACTGAGACAACCAGCTGACTCCCTAAAGTTAGCTAAAAGGTTTTTCAGAGATGAATTTTTTTCCTGACACGCAGGTGAAGTCAATAAAAGGATCAATGCAATTAAAAGATATCCTTGTAAAATAGCCATGTTTTTAAGTTCCTCCTTTGAAAAAAACCTTTCCTCTTTCCCTTTTTCTCTCTCCCCTCCTACTATCTGCCCACAAGGAGGCCAATACCCCCGTTTGTTATCAGCTGGTAGAAATGAGTCCTGAGCGATCTGTTCCAAGGCTAGAGTTTTGCTGGGGCCGGCGGGCGGGTCACCAGGTGATCGAGATCTGGGTTGAACAGGGACTGGGTGATCGAGAGAGAGCACCAGGGTGGGCAGGGCTGGGACCAGGTGAGCGATATCAATCAAACAGGTCCAGATTACAGGCAACAGTAGCCGGCCAGAAGGGCTGTGACCAGGTGATCAATATTGAATCAAGAAAGTCCGAAGTGGATGGCTGCCGGCAGGAGCTGATCAAGATGGTTTTCTAAAAAAACATCTTGGAGAAATGTGGCTTAAAAAATAATTTCTAGGCAGTAGCTATTAAAAGCTGAACTTAATAGAGAAAAGAATCAGAAGATTGAGATATTTCATTTTCCCAAAGTAGTTATGCGAAACTGTAAGAATTAAAATTTGAGGGGACACTGAGGCAAGTAGAAATTAGTTTCTCTCTGCAAGAAGTATTATGTTTTTATGAGGTTTATTAAAGATTAAGGATTAAAGAAAATACAGAGTAAGAAAGCACGTGTCTAGGTCCAGAGAGGCCTAGACAACCTCACTCACATCATGAGACGTGTCTGCTCGGAAGTAGAAAGAGGAAAGAGACCTCAGTAGGCAGAGAACTCCTTTAAATAATAATTTGTGATCTCGCCCAAGTGAGAATTCAGTGTGATTACAAAACATTCTGGGAAGTGAGCAAGGACTTCTGGGGACTGAAGTCCTGGATTCAAGTCTCCATTTTTACAATACCCAAGTTAATTATATACCTAATTATTTAAGTTTTGATTGTTAATGTTTAATTCTATGATTGCTGTAATAAAATTCTTTTTTTATTTAACAGGCATGTTTTTCACAAATCCTGTGTGGACCCCTGGCTTAGTGAACACTGTACTTGTCCTATGTGCAAACTGAACATTCTGAAGGCCTTGGGAATTATGGTATGTTTCTTAATGGAGTCTTGTATCCAGATTATTTTCTATGTTTAGCCTAATAATTTGTATTTGTATAGTATTTTATAACTGTTAAGTGCTCTATAGACATTAACTCGATTTGAAGACGTTATTATATTTTCAGATGCAGGATAAGTTGCATACCAGAAAACTCTAGAATTATTTGATAAAATCATTTAATCTCCCTGAGTTTTTAATGATCTCAATCCATCAAATAGCAGAAAATAGCAATTTTTCACATAACTACTTTTCACAAAGTAGATTTATGTACATTTTCTTCCAAGTAACTAAAAACTCTTTATAGTCTAGTTAAACCCATGATATTCCCAGAAGAGCATTGACAACTATTGTGTCACTTTGAAGACAAGAAGGGCAGGAATGCCTGAAATATAAACTAGGCAAATGTGGTTCTCTTAAATATGACATCCAGAAAAAGTAAAACTGGAATGAAGATAAAAGGTTTTGTGAGTGTTTTCCAGAGAATGGGTAATATACAAGATGAACTATAGAGTTTAAAGTAAGAAGGTATCCCTTGAGATTTGCTGGGATGAGATCTATGTCTGGAATATGAATGATGTATATATGTATATTCATGTATTATTGAATCTATGCATATGTATGTATACACATATCATCATCATCAAAAGAAACAGGATAAAGTGGGAGAAAGGGTACAGTAGCATTGTTTGTCAAAAAGATATACTCATGTAAGGAAAACCAGGAACCAAAGCAGGACCTTTGGGGGAATGGGGGAAAGTATTTATGTAAAGATCAAATAGAGGCAGAAACAGAAGTGATATTGTCACCAGAGGTTGCATCCCACAGGAATCCATTTTTATTTGAGTTTGACATTAATACTATATGCCACTCAGACAGAAAAGACAAATAAATAAAGCTGAGAAACATCACAGACCTAACACAGAAGCATAATGGAATAATGGTAGGAAGCTTCAATTATCCAGACATCTATTTGAGCTATCTCTACAAAAGCCATTGCAACCCAACTTGACTTCATGATAGTTTCACCCTTCAAAAGGCAGAGTTACCAAGGATAGCTTTTATGCTAGATGAGCTGGCTAGTGGTATAGAAATTATGAGAGCCATAGGTACAATTAATCACTCCACCCCAGAATTTGTGAAAGAGGAGGAGAGAAAAGCCAAAAATAGTCTCATACACATTCTAGATTTTATGAGAGAAGATTTTAAAGGGTTTTCACAGAGGGGTAAGTAGAATCCTGTGGACTAAAATTCTGCAGGAGAAGCCAGTCCACAAGGGATAAAAAGCTTTCAACAATGAAATTCTGAAGGCAAGAAGGAAAACATTTCTGATGAGAATAGAAAAGAGAAGTTGTCTCAGAGACTAATGTGGATGCACAAGGAACTCATCAACAACTTACATTAGTGTCAAATTACTTGGCACAAGTAGTTTCATTTTGTGAAAACAGAAGCCATGCATGTTTGCTTCTGACACCAGGTTGTCACAGAACATTTGTCCTTTACCAGATAAAACAAGGTGGAGCTGATTCCCTACTGTTGACACTTTCCCTCTGAGTTGAATGCTGGATTTTGTGCCATTGATCTCAAGCTTTAATTTTAAAGAATGGCCTTGCAAAAGTTATAGCAGTGATTTGTAATGAGCAAGATATTGTGGTGGCTGTTGGTATGAGGAAATCAAGTGTTTCAAGGATCATTCAAGTCCACAATGACACAGGATCATCTGTACTAAACACAAAGGAACTGTGATTAAAAAATGAAAAGGAGAACCAAAAAGTAATGAACTATTGCTGTAAAAAAATTTAAGCCTCATAAAACAAGCAGAAATCTTTGGAGAGACCTGGCAGTTGAAGAGGTTGTTATTGATTCCTTTACAATGCAGGATAGGTCTATTGAAGTTGGAAGAACAGTAAGAAGATTCATAAAACAGTTGCCAACCATTATTCTGAAGGAAAAAAACATTATAGATAAGACAAAACAAAGATGAGAGCCCTGAAGTTTGGGGAAATATCATTTTAAATTATAAAACTCATTTTTTCATTCAAGGCTCTTGTAACTAATGATTGTGATAAGTCTAGGTGAGAGGCAGCTAGGAGGATTAGTGGATAGAGTGCCAGGCCTGGAGTTGGAAGACCTGGATGGATTTAAATCTCACCACAGATACTTTCTAGCTGTGTGACGCTGGGCAAGTCATTTAACCCCAATTGCCAATCCCTTACCCACTCCTCACAGATATTTGTATTGATTCTAAGACAGAAGGTAAGGTGGTGTGTTTGTTTGTTTGTTTTAAGTCTAGGTGTATCTTTAAGAGCTGGACATTGTCATCAAACTGTATTACATGTTTTACTTCCAGAGGGGTTTCCATTTTGATATACTGAGAAGCAGAATTATTAAAGAAATTACTAAATGGAAATAGAATAAAACAGCACAGTCTTGTATCATGACACATGTCATGAAAGATTAAGAAATGTATTCAAGAGATAGAGACAAACATGCTTTAGTGACCAAGGAGTTTGCCTGATTTAAACCTCTTTGGAAATTTGTGGGATTTATTCAAAGCTAGACTTAGGAAAGTGGGCTGTTCATCAAAGTTATATATATTTAAAATCCAATGTCCTAAGTGTATTTTTATGATAAATAAAGAATAAATGTCAAAGTATTGTGTTACAACAAAAGAAGGATATATTATATATTTAAATCATTTAAAGTTGTAAGGTTTATTGTATTTAATTATTTTGCTTTTCCCAGTTAATTCACATAGCATTGTTGGTTTAAAAAAATCAGTACAAAAGATGGAAGCAAAGGTAGGTAAAGGAAGTTGAAGATAAAAGGATGACATAGTTCTTAAAGAATTGTATTTGCAGTGCCAGTGCTCAGAATGACCCAATACTGAGAAAGAAATTTAAGATTAACAAAGTAGTCAGAGGAGGGAAAAGGATCAAAGAAGAGGTAGGATTGCTACTTAGGATGGAGAGAGTGATGATAGCAGATGGAGGGAAAACAATTTTTCTTTTCAAGGAAAATGATGTTTAGACTAGAAAGGACAAAATAAAAAAGGAATAATAACAGTTAAAAGACTGAAATAAATAAGAAAATACTAAGAGAGCACCTAGCTTCCCTTGTGTCTTGTATCCAGTGAAGTACAATAGGATATTTCAAGATTTGGCAAATGTGGGGGCAACTGGGTGGCTCAGTAGACTGAGAGCCATGCCTAGAGATAGGGGGTCCTTAGTTCAAATCTGGCCTCAGATACTTGCTAGCTGTGTGACCCTGGGCAAGTTACTGAATCCTGCCTAACCCTTACCTCTCTTCTGTCTTAGAATCAATACACAGAAGGTGGTAAGAATTTTTTTTTAATGGATTTGTCCTATGTAATTACTAAGCTGGGATGTGATCTCTGAAACATCTTGGACAACTACAGTCAGTTCCAGAGTGTAAAAGGAACAAATGTCTCAGCAGGAAGAAAATGATGTCTGCAAACTATTGGACTGAGTTTAACTTTGATTCTTAAAAGGATACTAGAATATATCATATATCAATAAAAGGATAGTTAGTAAACATTTGGATAAGGATGCAGTGATTACAAAAGAGTCAGCATAGCCTAAATAGTCATGCTCTAACAGCATTCTTTCCTTTTTTGGTTTTTTTTTAAAGGGTTACTACTAGACTGATAGATCAGAGTGTTGTGGTACAAGTAAGACTGTGCTTAGGTTAACAGTCATGTTATTCAGTATTTATTTCCTTCAGCTTCTCAGTCTTCTCAAATTAGAAGTGTAGGGGCCCATCTCTTTTAACATTTGTGGGGACCTATTGGCCAAGGATATCTAAAAAACCAGTTATGCAGGCTTTGCAAAGTTGTATATAGCAATAGATTTATTTTTCTTCAGAATAAAAGAAGGCAAACAGATCTCTCTTGTTTCTAACACAAGAAATATTTTTGTGCACTGAGTTAGAACATGGTCACATAAAGCAGTGAATAAAATGGAAAGACAGATTTTAGGTACATGTAAAGAATTCTTTTCCACTACTTGAGAAATACAGCTTACCTAGATTTTTAGCAAGGCATTCTTCAGTCTGTTGTGCTTTTCTCATGAATATGATGAAGCAGTATGAGCTAGGCTGTACAGTTAGGTGGAATAAATGTGGTAGAATAAAAAATGTGGAAAAAACAGTCATCAATGGTTTGACATAGCCTTGGAAGAAAATCTTCAGTGGTGTGCTTCACCCTAAGCTGGTGAACATTTTATCAGTGACATTTAAAAAGGAGTAAAAGAAAAAGAGGTTGGTATACAGAAACTGTAAAAAATCCATACAATTGTATTTAAGTATTATATAGAGAATTCTGATATTAAATTACTTGCACATGAACCCTCTTAACAGAACCCACTGTCCTAGAAGCAGACAGGGTTGCTACAAGGAAATGTTAAATGAACTAAGAACAGTTTTTGCAGTTGTGAGAAGGTAAGGGAAGTATTCCTGTGATTGATATCTAACAATTGTACTTTATTTGAGCTTCTAACAGTGTCAAACAATAAGGTGGTCATTTTGTTGAGGGGGAAAAAAAGCAAAAGAGCTAGAGGCAGGCTTTTCTACACTTCAGCTTCTCAGGGAAAACTAAATATTTTTAGAATGGAAGAAATGGAAGTCCTTCAAAGAAGAAAAATAATTTGAAGAGACAGATTAGAATCAAAATTTGTGTCAGGTTGGAAGGTGGAAAGGGGTGGTGCCACAAAAATATGGGAGAAAGGCTCTTTTAAACCTATGGAGCTATGTTGGGCTATTTTTTTTAAAAGTGAGCCTAGATCTTCTTAGAAGGAAGCAACTTAGGGGACAACTAGGTGATTCAATGAATTAAGAGCCAGATCTAAAGACAGGAGGTTTAAATCTGGCCTCAGACACTGCCTAGCTGTATGACCCTGGGCAAGTCACTTACCTCATTGCCTAGCCCTTACTGCTCTTCTGTCTTGGAACCAATATACAATATTGATTCTAAAACAGAAGGTAAGGGTTTTAAAAATAAGAAGTAAACAGCCTCTCCTGTTGTATTAAATGATGATAAGGATACCCTGCAGGAGATAAGATATGTATTCTTGATAAGAATAAAGAGATACATCATTGTAGATAACAGCTCATGGTGGGGTGGTACAGAAGTGGCCAAGTTGACTTGACAACAGTCAGGTGGTATGTTGTCTTCCCAGCACATGACACATACCCTTCTGGTTAAAACAATAAGCACATCCTCTTTTGGTGAGTCGCAAAGGGATATTTTATCTGCTAGAAGGAATCCAGAAAGTATCTCTCAGATTACAAAGTACTAAACCACACACACAAAAAAAGAAGACAACGACCTCATAAAACAACCAACATTTTCATCATTGCAAGAGTTTGAAAGTAAAAACTTCAAAAGAGAAGTAGGATTTGAGAAGGGAAGTTGGTTAAGAAGATGGCTATTGAAGAATGGAATTTGTATTTCTGGGTCAGAACTTTAAGAAGAAATAATTGTTTTGTATTGACTCTTGGCCAGGAATACTTCTGAAGAATTGAATCTTATAATGCATGAGAAGAATTTATTTGCTTTTGAAGATTTGCAAATTTGATCAAAAGGAACTTAAACTTAAGAGGAGAAAATTGTCCTTATATATCTACTAACACAGATCCCACAGAGAGTTTGGATGCAATACAAGAATATCAGTGGAAAGGTGTAGTAATTTATAGAAGACTGTATCCAAAAAACATACAGTAAAAATATTAATGGACTCAGATGTTTGTACAAAGATGTATAGAGCTTGGGTGATTGAGCTAGAAATATTGGTAAAAGAAGCTAAAATTCAGTCTCCTTGGTATCACTTAGCCTTGGTGGGATATGAGGATTTCATGAGTAAAATCTGGTATTTGAAGAGAATATTTATTAAAAATCAGCATATTAGATAAAAGAGATAATAGCATAGTTTTGTATGTCAAGAAGATATAATCCTTTAAGAAAATTCACAAACTAAAAAGGGGAAGGACAATGGAGAACATTTCTGTGAAGATAATTAGGGAGAGAAACAGAAGTAATGGAGTAAAAGAACATTGCAGGCCACTTGACCAGAAGGATAGGAATATGTTCAAGGAACATCTCAAATAAGGAGGCTGATAATAGCAACAGAGAACTAAAACTAATCATTCTTATGTTGAAAATCTCATCCTCCTGAAAAAACATGGCTTATAAATTCCTGACTTACGTAAACAGTTTTATTTTTTAAAGAGTAGAAGACATGGCTTGGAAAACCACTATACTAACCAATAAACTTACCAATTTTCAGATGACATATTATGAAAAACTTGCAAGGAAGCAACCACACAATATTAACATTCATGATAAATAAAGAGGGGAATGCCAAGCATCCAACTTCTACCTTGGTTTTAGGAGACTAAGAGAGTGAGCATTATAGTGTTGGGCATACAAAGAAAGCAAGATAGTTTCTGTCCTCAAAGAGCTTATATTTTAATGATGAAACAGTATATATTGAGAAAATGAGTTAAAAAGCAAAAGGGAAGATGGGGGTATCACACCTTGGAAATGACCAAAAAGTAGTATAGTAGGCACTGAGTCAGTAAAATAAAGTGAAAGCTTACCGATCAGTGCCACGGGTGAGGAGGCCAAGGTCTGAAGGGGGTTGAGACTGGTGGCCAGGAGACTTCATGGCAGCATGACGTCGAGAAGTAGCACTGTAGGCCCAAGAGCTGGTAAGATAAAATGAAAGCTCACCATTCAGAGTTCAGGGTTTCAAGAGCACAAGTATAAATTCTGGTGGAAGCAGGCAATACAGTTTGGGGATTACCAGAAAATGATAATTTCAAAGAGTTCAGATACTATCTTGTGTCCTAAAATTTTGGTGAAGTTGACCCAAGAAGGATGTTCTTAAAAACAAAATTCTGATGGAACAGATAGATCTGAGGAAGAAAATGATGAGCTGCCTAAGAGATATATGTAATTACAGTGGGAACTCATGAACCAATACCCATTTCTGAAAAGTGTGTATAGAAAATAAATGCATGGGCAGAAAACTAAGAATTTGTTAACAAGTGGCATGGTTTTCTAAGAATGTTAAAAATGCCAAAACCCAGAACAAATTAAGGCTTGCAGTATATGTTAAGGACAACAAAAAGAGTTTTTTAAATACCAGTGTGAGGAGGGAACAGAAAAACAAAAAGGAAATTGGAATGATGACTATGGAAAATGACAACAGATAAGGGAGATAAGGCATTTGGAGCATATAAAATAAAATTTTTAAATTGAAAATACTTGGTTACCTCAGTGAATCTAGATAAAACATACCTCAGAGAAGTGAGAACTTGTGGATGTGATTATTGGGCCACTATAAATGATCTTATGAGTATTCTGGGGTTTTTTAATGATGATTTGGATTCTTCAAACCATGGGCTAGTAATTTAACTGCAATGCTTTATAAAATTATAAAATATATTATTAAAGAATGGTCTGTGAGTCCTAAAAAAGGAATAAAAAAACAGTAAGAACTAACTTGAATTCATTAGGTATGTGTCATGCCCAACTTAATCTCATTCCCTTTCTTGACAGGATTAGTATGTTCAAGTGAATGCCTTAGTTTAGACCCAGGATACCTGGATTCCCGTGAGATGTGATAGGCTGTCATGATATTCTTGTGGGTAAAACAAAAAGGTGTAAATTGAAAATAAATTAGATAAATTAAGTACTACAAAATGGTAAATGATTGAAGTCTTTAGTGGAATGCCCCAGGAATCTGTCCATGACCTTACTCTATTCATCATTTTTATCAAAGATCTGGCTATAACTGAAAAATGTACTAAACTTTCAGACAATAGACAGCTTGATGGGGGATTCCTAACGCATTTAATGACAGATTTGGGATCTAAAAGACATTTTTAGAACATTAGCATGATAGACTAAATCCAATAAGATGGAACAATAGGGATTAATTTAAAATTATTTGACTGGGTCTAAAAACAATCAATTTCATGGGTACAGGATGGATAAACATAGATATTTTTTATGGCATGAACTAGATGTCACAGACTACAATCTCAATATTGGTGATGATGATAGTCCACTTATACAGTACTTTATGATTTGCAAGGCACTTTACATATATTATTGCATTTGATCCTCACAACAATCCTGTGAGGTAGCTGCCATAGGCATCGCTCTCCCTGTTTTAAGGATTAAGAAACTGATGCTCAGAAAGTGTGTTCACACAAGTTAGCATCAAAGGTAGGATTCAACCCCAGGTCTTGCCTGACCCCAAGTTCAATATCTTCTCATTATGCTATGCTACCTTGGCTTTGGACCAACTCTTTTCCCTCACTCAGAATTCTTTTTCACTTGATCATTTTTGTTTTGGATGGTTGTGTTTGTCTAATCACCCTAAATGAATCATCACTTTAAATTGCCATCATCAAAGAAATAACAGAATGAATTTGAATATTTTAAATAATACTTTATTAATCACCACCAGACTAAAGAATTTATAGCCAAATTAGTAACAATTTTTGCTTTTCACATTGCATTTCAGCTCTGTAATGAAAGACTCCAGCTTTTTATCTACTTTTGGGCTAGAATTCTAGTTTAAATCTCCCCAAAAAGTTTGTAACCATCTTATAAAGGTATAATAACTAATCAATACTGCAATGCATAATGATGTTACTTTGTAGTAATGTGCCTTCACTGAATTTTTTTAAGAATTCATGATTTTCAAAGCTCTCTTAGGAAAAAGAATGATGAAAAAAGTTGGTGGAGGAATATTTTTTCCACCAAGATAACTTAGAAATTGATTTTCTAAAACCCTGTTTAAGATTTCTTATTTTTAATCTTATTTTATTCATATTTATAAAAATAAATATGTGTAATTTTTAATCTGAAAATATTTTTCAGCCAAATTTGCCATGTACTGATAATGTAGCTTTTGACATGGAAAGGCTTACCAGAAGCCAAGCTGCTAATCGAAGATCAGCACTTGGTGACCTTGCCAGTGACAGCTCCCTTGGCCTTGAGCCACTGCGCACTTCAGGGATGTCTCAACTTCCTCAGGATGGGGAGCTCACTCCTCGAACAGGAGAAATCAACATTGCAGTAACAAGTAAGTGGTAATCTTTCACTTAAAGTGCTGAGTGCTTTTCCTTCACTGCTCAGGAACCTCAGCTTAACATATCACAACCCTTCAAGACAAGTCAGGTATCTTTGGAGGTTCTTGAATACATATCTCTGTCTTCAACCACTTGAAGAATTTTTAGATGCTTTTATTGAAACACGTCATCTGTCTATGCTTTGCATAACAAGTTATTTTAAGACTTATTTGAATCTATGGAGAATGAGTTTTGAGTCTATACAAAAAATAATTGTGGCAGTATTAAAGGTAGGAGACTAACAAGTGTTGGTTTATAAATATGAAGCAGCGTGAATGATGGAGTGGAAAGAATGGTAGGCTTAGTCAAAAGGCCTGGGAGTGAGTCCTAGCTCTACCACTTATTAACAGCCTTGGGCAACTCACTTTTCTGAACCTCAGTTTCCTTACCTATCAATAGAAAACAATACATTGTCTTCCTACCTCACAGGGCTGTTGTGAGGATCAAATGAGCAAATATGTACTGTAAGTGCTTTAGAAATTGTAAAGTTCTCTATATGTGTGAATAATTGATGGTATAAAATAATTATTTATCAAAAAGAAATTGTAAGAAAACATTGTTAAAACTAAAAATGACTTCAGGCTATCACCAGTCTCCTTTTTTTCTGGTATGGTTCATAAATATTATCATTGGTACCTTGAATTTCCAAAAATGAATTCTAAAAGACCCAGTAATAAGGATTTGAGTCGACTTTGAACTTATGAAATATGAATTTCTCAGCATCTTTGGGAATTGTTAGCAAAGCCTTTGTTGTTTCTTGCTTTGATATTTTGTACTACTCTCTTTTTCTTTCTCTTTGACTTGATGTTAAAGTCTCCAAATTGGAAGACTTAAAGTGGTATAGGTCCCTTACCAATTAATCCTTTCTTCCAGCTCTTTCCAAGACCCTCTTAGGCTGCTAGGCATCTCAACTTAGTGGCTCAAAGTTTCCTAAATATTAAGCAAGATAGGCACAAACACAAGCAAATTTTCGAAGAACAGCAAAGAAATTGGTTTTGACTGTATCACAAAACATTTATCCATGTCTCAAGACAGCCACTTTCCTGCCCCACTCCTTATACATCATTTTTATGAACATTTTATTTACCTCTGCCACATTTCGTAATATACTCTTGTGTGCTGAGTGTACCTTTTTTGATCAGTACTGTGGCTCCTTCTGGCCTATCAGCACAAAATGTAAAGGGAAGCCACACATTATCTAGATCCATAAGGGATGTGCATTGATTTAGTAACATGTCTCACTACAAACTCTTACCAACACCTAGTTCCAGGTTTTTGTACCATCATTATCTGGTATTAATCTATCCTTTATTCGTCTGTGACAAAAACAGGAACAGAATTAGTTTTTATCACAAAGTACTAGGTTTGTGGATTGAGATTACTTCATGTTTCTTATATTATGGTATTCAGGTATGGTGTTTTAGTCTAGGGTTTTTAATTGCCACTGGTCCAGTAGCAATAAGGAAGACAAAGGTTTATCCAAAAGTCTGTGGCTTTTGTAGGTAGTACTTTTTCATGAAGTCATTTTAAATGTGTGGTCAAGTCTTGTGTTTTGAGTCTAAGAAATGGATGGTACCCATTGTATTGTTTCCTCCTCCAAATTAACTACTTTTGTCTGAATTTATACATCAAGAAATTAATGGGGGGGGGGGGGTTGATTTGAATCAAGTTATCTGTAAGTTTTCTTTTTTCCTCGTCTTCTATAAATCACTACATAGCAAATAGAGCTTCATTCAACAAAGATTTAGTGAACAAAGCTCCACCATGTTCTAGGTTCTATGCTAAGCAATGTGAGAGAGAGAGAGAGAGACAGAGAGACAGAGAGACAGAGAGAGAGAGAGGGGGGGGGGGGGGAGGGAGAGAGAGGGAGAGAGAGAAAGAGAAGAGAATAATTTAGGGAGAATGTTTAAATTGTTTTACCAAAATAACAAAAAAAAAATATGAACATCATCCAATGCCATAAAAGGAACTTTTTACCTACACTTGATATTTTCATTCTAAATCTTTTTTAAGCCCTTCCCTTCTGTCTTAGAATTAATATTGTGCATTGGTTCTAAGGCACAACAACAGTAAGAGCTAAGCAGTGTAAGTTAAGTGACTCCAAAGTCACACATGTAGTCTGAGGCCAAATTTGAACTCAGGACCCATTGAGCTACCTAGCTGCCCCTTAGTAATATCTTTTTAACACAGGCCCAAAAATATATGTTCTTTAAAGTAATAAAACATCATTTCTTTAAGAAAACTTCATTGGGGGCAGCTGGGTAGCTCAGTGGATTAAGAACCAGACCTAGAGACGGGAGGTCCTGGGTTCAAATCTGGCCTTAGACACCTCCCAGCTGTGTGACCCTGGGCAAGTCACTTGACCCCCATTGCCTAGCCCTTACCACTCTTCTGCCTTGGAGCCAATACACAGTATTGACTCCAAGACAGAAGGTAAGGGTTTAAAAAAAAGAAAAAAGAAAGAAAACTTCATGCTTTAAGCTTCTTCCTGACTTGGACTAGTACTCCTTTCACATACTCTAGCAGGATTGGGAGGCTCTACTTTATATGAATATCAGAATGCCATCTTTATAAAATGCAAAATTTTACAAGATTAGGAAAAATGTTAAAAGATTTAAAGAAAATCCTTTTAGGATCTTGATTATTTGAACTGAACTACTCTATGATTGCATGCCAATGATTTTCTTTTATATATACATATATATTTACATGCTATTTTTCAGGCTATTTGCCTTATCAGTTTGTACTTCCTCTAACCAAAAAAAAAAAAAATCCTCCTCAAAATCATCAGGATGAATGCAACTGCTTTTGATGAAACACCAGCAAGATGATGTGTTGTTTTTATTCAATCACATAAAATGTGTGCATAAAGAGGGGAAAATAATAAGAAATTATCATGATGACATCATGAAAACTAAGGAAAACCCAGGCTACAGACTGCCTGGAGTCTCCATGGACCATGCTCTTGAGAATTGATCTCTGCTGCTAAAGTCTTCTCTAAGGGGGGTTGACAATATGGAATTTTCACATTGAAGAAGGGGAAAGTTGGAAACTTGGCTGGACAGTTTGACTTGGTTGTAATTAACAAAAACTCATTTCCACGAATATTTTTCCTTATTTCAAATTTCCCACTTCACACTGTTTGGCGACTACGTCCTTCTCACAAACCTCGGGGTATTGGCAGTCAGAAGTGGCTGGGCTCTGCTTTCCTTTCTCCCTTGTATTTCTCACCACGACTTCTTCCAAAACTTCTGCTGCAATTCCTTGTGCCAGTAATGGCTCACACCTGCATTGCCTCCGCCAATGACATTTGAGAGAAATATTGACACCGATTTGACATAAGCCTTCTCCCACGAGTGATTGCCTCCCTTTCCTTTGTCAACAGAAGAATGGTTTATTATTGCCAGTTTTGGCCTCCTCAGCGCCTTCACTCTCTGCTACATGATCATCAGAGCCACAGCTAGCTTGAAAGCTAATGAGTAAGTACCAATTGCTCGCTTTGTTCTTCTGGTTTACCTTCAGGGGTGATGAAGAAAATAGGGATAATATTTTCTTAAAGATTGAAAGACCAAGTTTCCATAGCACAAACATCATATCTAATAAAACTGTGATGAACTAAGTTTATAAGTCGATAATCCAGGAAACTTGGTGTGACAGTGAGTGGGGAAAAGACCTAAAGATTTTAGTGGACCACAAGCTTATCATTAGCCAACAGTGTAATGCAACAACCAAAAAACACTGGCACTTTCTTTACATTACATCACTTGCTGTCCCATGAGAAGATGCCAGAGTGTCTCTGGAATGGTTGCAGGATATGCAGTTATTGTCATTTGAGAAATCAACAAAAGGATTAGGGACATACAGCCTAGAGAAGTTGGGGCAACAAGCATTTATTAAGTATTCACTATATGCCACACATTGGACTAAGTACTGGGGATACAAAGAGAGACAAAAAGCAGTCCCTCCTGTCAAGGAGTTCACAATCTAATGACAGAGATAACATGCAAACAATTACATAAAAGCAAGCTATATCCAGATTTAATCAGAGACAGCAACAGAAAGAAGGCACTAGCATCAAGGGGGATCAAGAAAGACTTTTGTGGAGGGCGAGATTTTAACTGAGACTTGAAGGAAACTAGGGAAACCAGGAGATGAAGATGACAGGGAGATAGGCTGAAAACACTTTAAGATCCTTCCTCAGTATGAAGGAAAGATCAGGCACTTTCTCTATTCCTCAAGAGCAGGGTTGGTGAACCTTTTTCCAATTTGAGTGCCCAGAGGACAAATTCAAGCTGTCTGTGAACCCCTAGATTTCCGGAGAGAGTTGAGGGAGAAAGTGCTTGCTTTGGGCTCCCCGAGAGCCAGCTATGCTCATGTGCCACAGCTTTGCCAACAAGGCGCTAGAGCTTAGTACTGGAAACAGTTTTGTGATGGAGGAGGAATACTAGACTTACTTTTGGAAGATCCGAGTTAGAATCTCACCCCTGCCACTTAGTATCTTGTGACCTTGGTCCAAAGCCTTGCACCTTAATTTCTTTACCTTTAAAATGAAAGCTTTAGACTACATGGTCGTCAAGTTCCCTTTCACTCCTAATGATAGAAAGATCATTTAGTAAGTTCTGGCTATGTGCCTGGTACCATGAGATCTTCCAACATTGAAGTCAGCCCTGGGGATAGGCACAGGTAAGCAAGACAGTCTCTGCTTGAGGAGCTCATGTTCTAGTGGGGAAGATGGATAAATATAATAAATAAATATGAGCTATACAGCTGGCAGCTGGGGAACAGGGCAAAAGGGTAGTGTGGGGGCATGGCAAGGAGAATGCCAGAGGTGGAAGAGAGGCCTGGGTCGTGGCAAAATAAGGTAAAGGCTTACTTCCATTAGAGTCGGGGGGTCCCAGGGATGGAATCTTAAGTTTTGGTAGAATGGGGAGGGGGGGGCAGGCCTGGAGTCCCCAAAATGGGAAGAATAATATCTGTGGAACAACCTGCTTACGTGGGTGGTTGTGGGACTCAAATGCAATCATGTTTATAAAACCCTGTGCAAACTTTAAAGGGCCACATAAGTGTCAAGAAGTTGATATCCATAAGAAAGCTTCTGGTCATTGGGCTTAATCAAGTAAAAATTTTCTGTCAGAGGTATTGTTAATGGGTTTCCTGTGTTGGATGGGAAGTCAAACTTGAATTACTTTTAAGTATCTTCCAGTTCCCAGATACTCTGATTTTCCAAGAGCAGCCTTCCATAGCAACAAAAGATTATTTTTGTTTTGTTCAGTGTAATTAGTGGTACGCTGTATCAACTATTACCAACATCCATGTGGCTCACTTACAAATAAGAGCAACATTTGGGCATTGGTCAACATTTGCCCCAAGTTGGTTAGGATAAAAATTAATTTCTTAAAATTTTAGGTTGGTTATGTCCGAATCTTCCTTCATAATTTACATATGAACAACTAAGTAGATTAATTAAATATAAAAATGTCATCCTACTAGAGCAGTCAGGAAGGTAAGCATCCTCCCCTATGCTCAGTGACCTTTTATTCTTTCTAACTAAAAAGTCATCAGTAGTTGAAATTGGCTTTCTGCACTTTTGAAAAGGAAAAACATTTTTAGTTACATCAAAACCAAAATTGCTATTTAGTAGAAATCTTCCAACATTTAAGTGGACTATCTTAAATAAGATCCAGCAGCTCATTTTAATTTGCTTCTTTGGGATTACATATTAAGTTAACACATAAACCAGACAGGATTCCACCAGATGTAATTTTAGTTAAAACCAGACATTCCATGATAACCATGTTGAAATTCTTCTATAGACAAAGCAAGTAACAAGTAATACTTGCTTTTTTTTTAAATCATACTTCATACTCACTTGTATGGTTCAGAACTCCAGGATTTTAATCACATGATTATACAAGTACTTAAAGATTTCTAAGCAAAATTTTAGGTTTACGTGCAAGTACTCCTTCTGCCTACATGTGCTGCAGTGGATTAGTCTTTTGTTTGAGTAAGACTGCAGTCTAGACTTAATTTAAAATAACAGCATGATAGGAGTGCCTACCCCATGTCTGGTAACCAAAGCATACTGTTCTCACCTTGAGAAATAATGGCCAGCTACACAGTTGTTAGAGAATTTAACTGTGAATTAGTGATCCTCTAATGGCTGTCTAAGACCCACTAAAAATAGTTGACATTTGAGAGTTTCAGTCAAATAAATATATGGTGACTTTGTTTTTCCTAGATCCTTATATAAAGCACTTTGAGAACTTTAAAGCCCTATACCAGTGTTGATTATTATGAGTCTCAAAATCTGTGGCAACACAGCCCAAATTGTGTCAGGTTCTTTTCAAGTGTTAAAGCCTTTGCATGCAAGCCTAGCGATAAGTTTTATTACTCAAAAACCAACCCATTTAAAATAAACACCCTAGAGTTTTGGCCATCATATTTTTCAGTTATTACAAGTAATAAAATGTGTGTGCTAAGATGTAGAGGGGTAGCATCTTACATAAACACACACACACAATTTCATTGAGTTACTATGAGAATCAAACATTTGAGCAATTGTTGTCTTTTGTAAAACTCATCAAAGATCTCCTTTGCTATGTTATCTGATGTCCTCTATACCAGAACCCATCTAGCAAACTCCTACTTAAGTTTAGTTCCAGAAAGAGTTTGTCTGTACACATTCAGATGTAATCTTTTATAAGAACAAATATTCTTTTGTGAGAATGAACAATGTCCAGTGTGTTTCCCTTTTTGTCCTGGTGCCTGATTTAGTGTCCAGCAATTGAAGTTATCTCAAGTGATTGTTAATCTCTGCTGTCTAGGTTCCTCTTACACCCATCAGAAGTTAAAATACTTTACCAAAGAAGAGAAGCGAATTTATTTTCTTTTTTCAATAACATTAGTAGACTGGTAGCTTGGAGAACTGTTTCACAAGTGTACCTTGATTTCAGCAGTCTTTAACAGAATCCCTAGAGAATATGAGGTCAGTGACAGTAATAATGACTGACATTTATTTGGCCCTTGAAGGTTTGCTTTATACTTCTAAGTACATGGTCTGATTTGGAGCCTCACAACAACCTTGTGAGGATAGGTACTATTGGCATTATTATTCCCATTTTTCAAGGGAAACAAAAACTTAGATGACTTGTTCATAGTTTACAGAGCTAGTAAATTCCAGAGGTGAGTAGAATGGGCAAGAGAAAAGAAAAAGTACAGTTAGACTCTTTATAGTTGTTTGAAGGAAGCACCTATATAGAAATTATACTAATAATTAATTTAATAAAATGAAAATCATACATAGCTTTCAAATGCTAAAAATGTTCATTTCATTAACCATTTATAACAGAAATCTCCCTCTGATTTTGAAACTATTAGCATCAAGTGCAAAACACTTAACTAAAATAGCTTAGTGATAGGGTGCAAGCACAAGAATATGAGGAAAATACATGACTGTTAGAATTATTTTTTTCCCCAGAATCAGGGCAGCTAAGTGGAGAGATAGATAGAATGCTGTGCCCAGAGTCAGGAAGACTCATCTTCATAAGTTCTAAATCTAGCCTCAGACACTCGCTACATAATCCTGGGCAAGTAGCTTACCCCTGTTTGCTTCGGCTTCCTCATCTGCAAAATGAGCTGAAGAAGGAATGGCGAAACACTCTAGTGTCTATGCCAAAAAAAACCCAAATGGGGTCAGAAAGAGTCAGTCACAACTGAAACAAATGAACAACAACAATTCCCCAGAATTCAGGAAAGAAACTTTAAACATTCTACCTCCAAAGAAAGTTGTTGAGGTTTTTCCCCTCGCTTCATTATTTAATTATCATAATAGATAGATAGCATTTTTATTGCACCTTAGGGTTTACAAAGTGTTTTATATATTTAAGTAATTTGATCCTCACAACAACCCACTGAGGTAGGTGCTATTATTATCCCTATTTTATAGATGAGAAAACTGAGACTGAGAAAGGTTAAGTGACTTGCTCAGGGTTACACAACTAAGGCATCAGAGGCAGGATTTGAATACATTTTCTGATTCCAAATCCAGAACTCTATCCACTGTACCACTGAACACTCCAAATTTATTAGCCCACGTATTCTTTAGGTTCCTTTTAGGAAATAAATATTTAATACATAAATATATATGTACATCTATATATTTATACCCTCACCTTCTTTCTTAGTATCAATACTAAATATTGGTTCCATGGCAGAAGAATGGCAAGGGCTAGGCAATGGGGGTTAAGTGACTTGCCCAGGGTCACACAACTGTGAAGGGTCTGAGGTCAGATTTGAACCCATGACCTCCCATCTACAGACCTGGTTCTCAATTCACTGAGCCACATATATATATATATATATTTTTTTTTTTAATTATTGTTCCTTCAAGTGTGACTAATTGCCTCACGAGAGTCAGCATGGCATAGTGAATCCAAGAGTCAGCCTTAAAAGTCAAGAAATATTTAGTTCAATCCCTGCCTCTAACACCTTATTGCCTGTGTGACCTTCAGCAAGTCACAAGAATAGAAATTATAGAGAAACAGCCAAAGTGCATTCCTGGGAAGATTTCCACCCTTGTGATCACACAGGTCTGGACCAAAAAGAAATAAGTGCCTCCTCTGTAAATGGTCGGGGAGGGGATTAGACCTCCCAATCTCTTACAGTCCGAAGACTCTGGGATTGTACACACACATTGCTAAATAAAAAACCAGCATGACCTTTTTTCTAGTCGTTTCGCTCTGCTCACTTGCCCACACAGAAGATCATATAGGTCAAAACACTTTAAAAACTATGGAATACTTGGGACGTGTGAGATGATATTAAGAGTTTCGTCATAATGATTTTGTTGTCTTGGTTGATCTGGTAGTTCTTCTAGCACAGGGTCAGATGGGAGGGAGGGAAGACCAGGAGGCAGCTACTGCTGCTGGCTCTTCACATGTCTTAACCTTTTTGATACCTAGAAAAGTTTAGAATTTAAAATAGCAAATATAATCCTTTCAAAACACCGAGTTTCTTTTATGACATGTGAAAACTATGTGATTGTTTTTCAAGCCCCTTGACGTAATGCCATGAGAGAGTCCCTTCTTCTGTGCCTGCGATGGCATAAGTGGAAATAAAAGGTATACTATTGTCTCATTGCCACCCAAGCTATAGTAAACTTTTCAGAAACACCTTCAGTGATAGAGCCCCATTGCTTATTTTTCATTTTAAAGCAGTGGCAGCAAAACGGAGGAAGTTTACAAATTGCAGGCCTTACCAAAAAGGCTTCTCAGCTTTCAGTATTCAAACACTTAAGTTTAGTCAGACAGAAAAACATCACTTGCTTTGGCATTTTTTGGAGGAGGAGGAGGAGGGAAATAGTATAAGTCATGGCACAGTATCAATGGAGGAATTGATAAGTTAACATATTTGTTGTTAAATTTCAATACTCAGCAGGTCTGTCCCTCTGCCAGGCTTGTGCTAGGTACTGCGAGATTGAACAGAGAAATGAAACAGGCCGTTCACTCAGAGAGCTAGTAGAGAGGTTAAGATAAGTATTCAAATACCTACTAGTGAAAGTCAGATTTTGATAAATGCTTTAAGGGTGCTACAAAGTGCTGAGGAGGAGTTCAGGGCTTTAAAGACTGGATGGGAGAGCCACGCAATTGCCAGGCATTCCAGGCAAGAGAAAGGACATGTGAGCCAAAGCCCAAGACATGTTCGGGGAGCACCTGGCTTGGCTAGAGCCCAGCCTCTGTCGGGATGGGTGGGAGACGTGTTAGGGGCAGAGCTCAGGAAACCTTCGGTGCCAGGCAAGGAGCTTAGACGTTTGTCCTGGAGTCTGAGAGGAGGCAGGGAGGGATGAAATCAGAGCTGGGCTTTAGGATGCCAACAGAGTGGTTATTGTGGACAGACTTCCCTTTCCCTTGGCCTTTTCAGTGTTAGCATGCACCATGAGCTTAGGAGATGTTTATAAAAATGTTTTAAACTGTATTGGGAGGAGTGAAGGGAACAGCTAGGCACCCCAATGGATAGAACAGCAGGCCTGGAGTCTAGGGAGACCTGGGTTCAAATCTGACTTCCAATACTTCCTGGCTATGTGACCCTGGGCAAGTCACTTAACCCTAACTGCCTAGTCCTTCCAGTTCTATTTTAGAACTGATACTGAGTCAGAAGGTGAGGATTTTTAAATAAACAGATAAATGAATGAATGAATGAAAAAATAAATAAATAAGTGAACTCTGCAAGGCTCTGCCTACCTGTAGCTGTAGGGGAGCCATATATATCTGACAATTTTTTGCCACTCAAACCATTCAAACCATAACCCACTGTTTTTGATAAACAAATGTTCATCTCAAGAGACAGAATATAAATGATAGCAACTCAGAACAAAACATTCTGTGGAAGAAAGCATATTCTGAATCATGGGAAATGTTGTATTTATAAAACTCAAAGCTCTTTCATAATCACACTCAATCCCTCAGGAAAACTTCGAACTGTCCTTAAAACTATTAAGAAGCTGAGCTTCAGGGGCAGCTGGGTAGCTCAGTGGATTGAGAGCCAGACCCAGACACAGGAAGTCCTGGGTTCAAATGTGACCTCAGCCACTTCCCAGCTGTGTGACCCTGGGCAAGTTACTAAACCCCCATTGCCTAGCCCTTACTGCTCTTCTGCCTTGGAGCCAATACATGGCATTGATTCTAAGATGGAAGATAAGGGTTTAAAAAAAGAAGTTTGGCTTCAGAGATGATCATTTGCTAAGAAATGCTGGCATTTCTTGGTTTTACTAGCTAGTACTGGGCATTAGTTCTATTCTCACTTTTAGCCTGGGCAACTTGTTATTCTAATTGTTGTCCGCCACTCTTTAACTAATCCTTGTCTTTTGTCTCTCTCCTTTCATCCCACAGAGCAGAATGGTTTTGAAGGAAGAAGTGGTTTCTGACAGCTTTGGAGAAAGAGTCTATTTTCATGCGCATCATTTACCAAACATGCCACACGAGCATTTATTTTTAGTACATTTTATTTTTTCATAAAATTGCTCATGCCAAAGCTTTGTATTAAAATAAATAATAAAACACAACTGTGGCTGTTGGATTTTCTTTTAGTCGCCTTTTTTGAGATAGTGCAGTGTCCCAAAATAGCATCGCTAACTTCATTATTCTGCGAAAGACTACACGTGACCATCTTTAGCAGACCGCCAACGCTGCCCTTCAGGGCATTTTCACTTTTACTTTGTCCCAAGAAGGACTCAGAAATGGGCACCTCAGCTTATGGTGACTGGGGTCGGCGTGTGTGCCAGGTCTGTCATATTGATATCTGCAGTTTCACTCTTCAAGAACGTCCAAGTTTTGCCGTGTCTGATTTGGAGTCATTTTATATCCACTCTCATACCAGTAGATGCAGCATTAGGGGAACTTCGTGGTGACTGAAATATTCCCAGACTCCTAGAATCCCATTTGGAAAAGATCTTGGAGGTCATCTAGTCCAACTTGACCTCCCTGAAAGCATCCGGTAGTGGTCTTTGGGCTTCTCTTCTGTGCTGCTGAATTAGGCTCCGGGGTGGAAATCATGGTCCTCGTCTCAGCCATGAATAAACTTTATAATACGAATGGAATCAACAGGTCTTCCCTGTGCATCAGTAACCCTAGAAAACTGGCACCATCCCTTCGCCTTCTGTAGTGGTGTCAACCTGGCTTCCTTCTACATTGCTTTTCTTTCCGTGAAAAGATAAGATATTCCCAAGAATGAAAGCATTTCCATTGTCAGTTATTAAAGCCAAACTTCAATTAGCCAACTTATTGATAAAAATACAGTGATACTTAATGAGATGGCCCGAGCAGGGCTGACATTCCCTTTGTCACCAGATTTCAAGTATTTATGCCGGAATTTTAGAGTCTGAGCAGAGAATAAGAGGTGAACAAATTCAATTAGCCTTTAAATAGGCTTAGCAGTGCAGTGATGTGGAACAATCTTGGAGGACTTATGCGGGGATGCCATCCACCCCCATTTCTTTCAGATCCATGAATCTTTGGTTTTATTTGGGGGTTTTGGTTGTGGGTGAGTGTACTCTTACCACAGTGACCAATATGGAAGTGTGCTTTGCATGACAATAAGAAATATGCTTAGCCTGGGGCAGCTGGGTGGCTCAGTAGAGAGAGAGCCAAGCCTGCAGTGGGGAGGACCAGGATTCAAGTCTGGCCTCATACACTTCCTAGCTGTGTGACTCTAGTCAAGTCACTTAACCCAAATTGCCTAGCCCTTACTGCTCTTCTGTCTTGGAACTGATACTTGTAGCAATTCTAAGAAGGTGGTGTTTTTAAATATATATATTTATTAATATATATTAATTATATATATTATATATATAAAATAAAATTAATAATTATTTATTATTATATATAATATATTATTAAATGTACATTGCAAAATAAAAATAAAATATATTATTATAATAATAATAATTAAAATTATTTTAAAAAATTATTTTTATTTATATATATATATATATAAATGCTTAGCCTGACTTGAGATCTGAGCGTAAAACTTCAGTGTGCTGTGTAGGTGTATGGCATGAACATTAATAGTATGGGGTGACTTCACCCACTTCATGGCTAGAGAATTATCAGCAATTGACATTAGAACCAGCTTGTGACTGAATGGGAAAGTGAGGTATCTTTCTCCAGATTACACAAATAGTGCTGATTTTGGAATCCAGGGACCCAGGTTCAAATCCCACCATTGCTACTTATTCTGTGGTTTGGGGACAAATCATGACCTCTCTTGTCCTCAGTTATTTCCATTTGTGAAATGAAGGTGAAGTAGGTCAGTGGGGTCAAACTCAAACAGAAACAGATCCCAGCAACTGCACAAATTAACATTCTTTGATTGTATTTTTATTTATTTTGTTAAACATTTCCCAATCCTATTTTGATCTGTTCCTGACCACACTTTAGTCTCCCTCTGAGTTTGGCACCTCTGGCCTCGATGACCTCCCAGGTCCCTTTCAGCTCTCAAACCTGCAATCTTGCCTCCAGGTCCTTGGCCTTGGAGCCCCGTCCTCTTTCCAGTATACCACAGCTGCTTCTTGGGCTCCTAAATGTGTTACCAAGTTTTTAGTTTTTGCTTATTCTAGTTTTCAGGTAGCCAAGAAAACTTTTTGGGAGATAGAATTTAATTCTTAAATGTAATGGAGATAGATTTTTTTTGAATTGGCACCATGGGAATTCCGGACAGCAGCCAAAATCTCCATCCAAACACTGTTGCTTAATTCAGAACAGATGAGATGCCATCAGTTGAGAAGGCAGCCTTATAATTAGAACTAAAATGTGTGAGGTTCAATAATTTATTATTAACATTTTTAAGGGAGAGAATTAAATAGCAGTTTAACACAGAATAAAATTTCAAACTGGGCCGTTGGATGAGAAACAGACTTTCACCCAGCACAGTGTAGGACCGAATGCTTGCAAAGGGCAGTGTTTGAACATGGAATACTCTCCCAGGAAAGTGCGATTTGGTGTGCTCTACCTATACTGAGAAGGAAAGAAAGTTCACTTTATCCCAAACAAGAACTTCAGATAACTAGCGTGAATCAGAAGAGGAAAAATGTCATTTCTCTGACAAATGAATTCACTCTCAGGGCAGAGCACTATGCCCAGTGATGACCAAATTACAAAGATAATTAGGATATGGGCCCTGCACTAATGGGTTTTATAGCCTGGCAACCCATGAAGTTTCAAAATAGCATTAAGAAAATATCGAAATGATTTCTTAGCTTGTACACAGTTGAAATATGTGGCTTTGCTGGCCCAGATCATCAACTCTTAGGTCAAGAATACCCCCAGAGCAGAGGGGTCAAACACGTAGTCAGAACCAGCTTAAAATGCAAGGGGAGGGAAGCCAGCTAGATAGATCAGTGGATTGAGAGTCAGGCCCAGAAACAGAAGGTCCTGGGTTCAAATTTGACCTCAGATACTTCCTAGCTGTGTGACCCTGGGCAAGTCACTTAACTTCCACTGCCTAGCCCTTACTGCTCTTCTGCCTTGGAATCAATACACAGTATTGATTCTAAGATGGAAGGTGAGGGAAGAAAGAAAGAAAGAAAGAAAGAAAGAAAGAAAGAAAGAAAGAAAGAAAGAAAGAAAGAAAGAAAGAAAGAAAGAAAGAAAGAAAGAAAGAAAGAAAGAAAGAAAGAAAGAAAGAAAGGAAGGAAGGAAGGAAGGAAGGAAGGAAGGAAGGAAGGAAGGAAGGAAGGAAGGAAGGAAAGAAAAGAAAGAAAGCAGCAGAGACTACATGTTCAGACAATAACATAAAGGATTTGGAGTTTGTGTTTATCAAATAAAAGCAAAGTTCCCACAGAGGAAGGGACTCTTGAATGTAACAAACACCTTGAGTTATATGATTGAAAAAAATGTGGGAATTTTTCTTAAGCCAGTTGAATGTAATTTCAAATCCCTGCAAATCCTTCTATATGAGCTATGTATTTTTATTGTATTTATTTTAGGTTTGGGTTGTCAGAAATATCTAAGATACAAAAATAGAAAATATCTGAAGAAAAGGTGAGGCAGACCAATTTCTCTTCAGTTTTCTTGGTTTCTTCAGGAAAGTAACACTAGAATATTCAGGATCTTTGTAAAGTCCTTGAGCTGCCTTTGGGTGTTAATTCCTTGGGTTTCAGATTGGATAAATATATAGCAATCCTGTGGCAGATTCTGGATGAGAACTGTTCTCCCTTTGGATGGAAACTTTCATTCAATCTTGCATAACCATTCGATGTAGTTTGCATTATCAACTGTGGTAGCCAATTTCCATTCATCTTAGAATCTGAAATAAGAAAATGGTGTCTACAACCAGGTAGTTTCGTTGTCCAGATTTGTAATAAACACCATTTACAGATCACCTGTCACCCCTGCAGCCTCAGTGATTAAGGTTTGGAAGGGCCCATTGCTTTTATGACGACCCTAAATTCTCAAAATAGCCAGTGCTTGGAAGCATAACCTGGAGACTTAATCATACTTGTACTTTGCGTACTTGCAGCTCTAATGACCTTGGGGATCTGTGTGTTTTTTATAAGGGCCCCATGATGCACTTCCCTGAAGTTAAGCCACTGAAGATACACCAAGCATGAAATCTTCGGTTTGGTCTGTACCCATTCCAATATTTTCTTGAACCTAAAAATAGTCTGTGCTTCCTGACAAAACCACCCACCTCTCTCCCTGTAGAAAGCTCCATCCCTGGAACACACAAGAAAATTCTTTTCTTCTCAATTGACGCCAGTTGTGCCCAGTTGGAGGATTACCCTACGGGTGACTCAAGATCTTCATCATTAGACTTTTTCAAATGTTAAGCACGTCAAGAAAAAAAAGTCTTGGGTGATGTCTGTAGATCCTGGCTTGGGGCCTCACCTACTAGTACAAAGAGCTGATGGTGAATTCTAGAGGAGTCTCCCACTTTACTACATCCACCTTGGAGCAAGATCACAGCTGCCAGCAGGCAGGTGTAAGCGCCTCAATAGATGTCCCCAAGACCTTCTACTTGGAGCCAGCCCCAAAAACTATTTGAACAACTAGGTGACCTGTTCAGTGGATGGAGCACCAGGCCTGGAGTCAGGAGGACCCTGGGCCAGTCACTTAACCCCAGCTGCCTAGCCCTTGCAACCCTCCTGCCTTGGAATCGATTCTAAGATAAAAAGCAAGGGTCTATTTTTGTTTGTTTGTTTGTTTTTTTAGTTCTATATGGTATGTACTGGAAGCAAAGTTTTTCTTCAGATTTACTCCAAGTTTTGTCTTATGGCCTCTCTTCAGACATTCTGGAAAGTGGCTTGTACATGAGAAATAATGTAAATGATGTCATAAAGGACGTGTGTGACCAGAAAAGGAGAGAGGCAGGCAAGAGTGACGCTCAGGGGCTATGTTGGTGTCCATAAAATAATCAGAGAACAAAAGGAAGACCCTCAACACACTGAGGAGTCCCTCAGTGTAGAATTCATGGAGACATGAACAGGAAATGCACAGAATAATGTTATGGTGTACATCCGTGAAGGGAGTACCCACACTGTTGAAATTGTAGATCCCTCCAAGTAGCAATTTGATGCTTCCATCATGGTTGGGGGGAAAAACAATCTAGTTTGCAGACTTTTAAAGATTGAAGGAGGAGGCAGCTGGGTAGCTCAGTGGATGGAGAACCAGGCCAAGAGACGGGAGGTCCTAGGTTCAAATGTGGCCTCAGACACTTCCCAGCTGTGTGACCCTGGGCAAGTCACTTGACCCCCATTGCCTAGCCCTTACCACTCTTCTGCCTTGGAACCAATACACAGTAGTGATTCCAAGATGGAAGGTAAGGGGTTAAAAAAAAAAGATTGAAGGAATCGTTGTAATGCATTTAATTCTTTATCACACTGAATACTAAATATTCCCTATGCGTGGAAATGTTGGTTTTCCTTTAATATTGTCAATGGAAACTCCGTACTTTAATAAAAAGGTGAATGTTTTGAGGCTATATTTAAGGTTATAGTATGCAGCCTCCCAGCCTAAGCCAAAAGAAAAATGGTTCATGCAGAGTAATTATTCTGATAGATTTTAAAAGAGAGGCACCTTGGTCTTAGACTAAATTAGAGAGCTTCCTTCTCAGTTCCAGTTTGTAACTTGAAGGAGAAAGAAAACACAAACCATAGTTGGTGCTAGGATCGATGGCAAGCCACAGGGCACGGCCCACTCCTGTAGTGCCAGCTGCCAGGAGGGGCTGATGCTGACATCTCTTGAGTGGGAGATTTCTTAGTTCAGTGCATAATGCTGATCAGATGTCTGTCTATGCTAAATTCAACATTAATAGAGTAAACCCCCAGTAGCAGGGGACCACCACGTTGCCCAAAGAGAGACAAACCAGGCCAGGTCAAAAAAAAAAGAACAGGTCAAAGCTCCCAAGCCACTCAGTGGTGGGGTGGGGCCCATAAGTAGCTCCTATACTTCCATCCTGGGCAATATAGGGAAACTTAGGCTTTAAAATAATAATTAAAAAACCAATATTGGTATTCCTGTCCCACCAGTCTATGAGGATAATAGACACCAGATGCAGTGTTGGCCCAAGTGTCTCCTTTGAAGCGTACTGCTGCTTGGTGCAATAAAAATATAATATATGTGCCATTCTTGACATGATTGAGATGTTACAGAAAAGGTGTGTGGATGAACCTTATTCGTGAACTGAGTTGTGTGAAAGGCACTCGAGAAACTTGTTTAAAGAGCTGCACAGCCAAATCTTTTTGTAAAGCTGAACCATCGCCCTTTGTACCTTAAGGATCTGTGGTTCTGTCGACGTGATCACTGCCCTCTCTGACAGATCACAGCCCTTCTGTGACTTAGCAGGCAGGCTCTGAGCTACTGGGTCATAAATGTGTCGGATGTGCTTCTGTTGACGTGGATAGGTTCTGTGCTCTCCCCATGGGAAAGGGAAATGACTGAAATGGATATTTCCACTAACATGCTGCCTCAATGAGAACACGTTTCTCTTCTCCCTTGTGTCCCTATGACATTTATGCCTAATTCCTCATCAAGTCTTTTTTGCTGTGTTTTTTTTCTTTAGGTGGGCACTTCTTTCATCGCAACTCTTTGTCCCCTCGAAGCCTGGTTTACGAGAGCGAATTCTCCATGATTGAGCCTTCCTTGGACATGTACGATGACAACAAAACCTGAGGAAACCTCCATGCTTGGGGTCACTCTTTTGTTGGTTTCTGATCATTCTTCTTTTGTATTCTTCTGTTGGTGTCTTGTCCTGGAGGAAGAGTTGCTGCGTTTCCCATGTGAGGGTCGGGTTTCCAGGCTAAGATCCAAAGTTCCCCCAAGATGGGACTGCCCTGCAACAATGCACCATCACACATTGCCCTTCCAAGGTTGTCCAGTCTCACAAGAGTGGTGAGCCACGTGTGGATGCAAGAGGCTTAGCCCTGGCCCCCCAGGGTCCATTGTGTACTGAAGATGTCTTTTTATATATAAGCATGTACTGCTCTGTGTGAGTGGAGTTTGCCTTTCTAATAGTCCTTGTGATCAAGAGTTCCATTGTGTGCCCAAGTCTACCAGGTGATGTTTTTTTCCAGTAAAGAGGATCCTGAGCCACTGCCCAGATCTCTCTCCATTCTCTCCTCTCTCTTTCTGTGACAAGGCGTCTTTCTGAAGAGACGGGGAAAGGATGTGTACTTTTGTCCTTGCCACGTGACTGACCAACTGTGCTCTTGGTAAAGTGACCTATCCTTAGAGCCGTGATGGGTGGTGGCAGTGGATGCTGACAGTGAGGAATAGGCAGAATCATCCACATGTTCACTTCTAACTTCCACTTTTGAGCATGAAGTCACTTTTACAGTCACTGGAATGTCACTCCAGCCATGCCTGCCAGCCCACATGCTAACAGAGATGGGGCAAAAAATCCCTGTCCTTTTTGGTTGCTTCCCAAGCACTCAGAATCTCATGCAAGATGACCAATGGTTATCTGATTTTTTTCCTCACTGGAGAGTTAAACCATCCCATTATCTGGTATGACACCAAATAAATCCCATTCCCTGGTTTGGTTTGGATAACAAGCAGCTCCCACCTGCTGGTCCTTATAACAGCAATGAAGACAGCAAAGGAGAATGAACAGGGAAGTTTATATGTAGATATACAGAAAGGAGGCATCTTGTATTTTTGTCCAGCAGGAGAAAAAAGAAATGTTTTGTTTTTTTTTAAGCAAAAACAATAGGGTTATAGGCAAGAAAGATATGTATGTGTGCATTAGACACATAACTGCCAGCATCCTTTGATGAGCAAATCAACCCAACATATCTATGCACCTTTTGCTATAATAGTTTAATCTGCTTCTCCATTTTAATCAAAGTTACTGTATGGGAAGTTACAAATGCTTTTGTATCATGTGAATGAAAATTTGAATCTCTGTACATCTTGACTTAATTCTAACAGAGAACCCAAAGAAAGGACTCCTCTGCCTGATTACTTTTATGGAATCTGTAGAACATAAATGGAAGAGGGGCACTTACTGTCTTTCCATATGCAACCAGTCCTTTTTAGCATGTGTCCTACTCTATCTAATGTGTCAAAGCTGTGACAAACACAAACGGGACTTCAACCAAAACCCTCAGTGAGCTGACGCAGTGATACTCTTTAGAGAAAAGCCTACCCTGACCTAATTCCAACTCTCTTCTGAAATAGTTCGAGGCTGGAGTGGGGCAGACTTTTAAGGAATTGACAGCTTCGTTTTTTATCTTTACCAAGCGAGGCGTGTTCTCGTTGTTTTTTGTCTGGTTTTTTCCTTTCTTTTTATTATGGTCCTTATAGTGTAGAAATATTTTTGATAAACTGAGTTTTAAACAAAACAAGGTTTTGGCAAGGGAAGTTTGACCTCATTGGGTGGGCAGTTTCAGGGCAAAGTCAGCAACAGTCATAGCTCAGTTATTGGGAGGGGACAAGGGAGAGGAGCCATTCAGTTTCACTTCTCCTGGGTCATTCCCGGACCAGGAAGACAACTATTCATTCAATTTCTCAGCAATTGTTGGCTATGCAGTACCTAGGGAGCTCTTCCAGGAGAGTGTTTAGACTAACCTCTAATTTCAAACTGAGCCCCAGTTTTGTGGAAATGGCCATCTTCCTATGCAGACACATAAAGGAATACCAACTTCTTCACTAGAAAGATGGACCTGAAAAAGTCAGTCATGAAGACACATAACTAAAAGATGGCATTCCTGACTTCAAGCAATTCCTTGGACTAAAGGAATCCCTGCTCGGGAAAATTCAATGGCCATTCACCTGCCTAAGTTTGGATGCCTCATCTCCATTCCCTTTGGAACAGATTTCTCTGGGCAGAGACACACTAGGCATGGTTTCTTCTCCAAATCCCTTTTTGGATCTTCCCACCTAAGACTTTTCTCTGGTTCTGCAGTGTTACCCAATTGGCTTTTGTATCACCAGCAGAGTGGCTAGTTTCAGAAGATATGTCCATCTTATTTAAAATTTTCTTCAAGAAAATTAGCTGTGCTTTGGGAAAGAAAAGGGATCCAAATGGGGGTGGGAAAGGGGAACTTACTAAAGAAACAGACTAACTCCAGAAATTTCTCATTTCTGTCACATTTTTACCATTCTTCTTCCAGACCCCATTTTCCCAGTGACAGTCAGGATCAGCCTATCCAAGGGTGCCTCATCATCAGATAGTTGGCCACCGGGCATTTTTTTTTAGTCTCAGCCATCCATGAAAACCCTCTCTATTCAACATATAGAGGTTTCAAACTGCTTAGGCAGAAAGGGATGAGCTACCTACTCTGGAATTGCCACTTCCTTAAGTATTGAAGTATTCCAAACTGCAGTATCCCTGGAGCCAGGGCTAACTGCAAAAAAGCTGCTTCCTCCTTTGGCATTCAGTGGCTCCAGTGCTCTGACCCCGGTGGCATAAAATATTGGGATTAAGCCATGTAATAGGTGCTTATCAGGGGAGTCAGTAAATGACTTGCTGGGCCTTAGTAGCTTCCTGAGGAAGAAGCTACCTCAGAGCCCTTTCTGATGCCCTTTCTCTGTTTCCGTACCACTTGGTACAGCCCCTGGGTACCTTGAACAGTTACAGAGGAATCCTATGGTTGAACCAGCAAATTGGATAAAGGGATCAGACATTCTATTGAGAGAGGGAGCATGTTTCTCATCAGCAAGCATATTCTTTTTTACAAACCCCAGGGTGGCCTGTCTCTACCTGGACTTAGAAAGCCCTTAGTGGTAGTAGTGGACTTAGCCTTTTCCTCCCTGACTAGGATATTAGTTCCCTCAGAAATTTAATAAGGGAGAAATAAGCTACTGTTGCTTTTATTCTTTTTGAATTCTGTTACCACAAAATGCAATCATCTGAATATATTGGTGGGATTATCAGCCAGATGCATTGACAAGTATAAGCAACATCACTCTTTTGAAGGGAAAAGTTGGCTATTTTCAGTTAGATATTTCTCATCCGTTCTATAAAAATTTGATTCTGTGCAATTTGTCTGGTCCTCTTACAATTCAGGATATTTCAATGACTGTAATAAGTATTTATTTACTGATGATTGTACATAAATCTTATTGCTAGACATCTCTAGCAGCTCTTTCTAATGTAGAGAACAGGGAGGTTCAATGGTGAGGGAACATATTCTATAACAGGGTCATGAGTCTGGCTGTTCTCCCTCAGCCTTCTGATGATTCCAAGGCTGAATCATTTACAGTTGGCTACAGTGACAGCATTTGATTTGGGATTCTCTAATCACATTCATTGGTCCGATTGGTTACAATTCCAGACCCATCCTGGACCAATTAGGAAACTTCCTGTTTTACTTGATCCTGTGAGTACCACTGCATTCCTATCTAATCACTGACTAGCTTCTTTTCTCCCTAGGCCAGAATTCAAAACAGGTAAAGATAGGGATCCGGCCTCCTCCAAAATGACACAAAGAGAAGCCCTTCCATTATAAGCTCATAAATATCAAACAGTGGCCCTAACAGAAATAATTCCCATCCTGTAGTACTTTAAAGTTTATAAACCATTTTCCTTACAACAATCCCATAAAATAAGTAGTTTCAAGTATGATTGTCCCCATTGTATAGATGAGGAAACGGTCTCAGAAATAAAGTGATTTGCCTTGGGTCAGACTAGGGAATGTTTGAGTTTAGACTTAACCCCAGGCTCCTGACCCTAATAATAGCATTCTTTCTAGTATCACAGACTAACTGTGGACCCCATGAGCTATTTGCATCTAGATATTTTATCCCCAAAGAGCAGCATGGTATTGGGGAGAAAGTCCTGAACTTGGAATAAGAAGCACAAAATCCAAGCTCTCCTGCTTACTCTCTGCATGACATTAGGCAAATCACTTGACCTCTCTGGGCTTCCTGTTCCTCCCTTATGAAAATGATAACAAGAATCTTCCTATTGCCTATTTTAGAAAAGAAAATAATACAGACCTAGACCAGTAAATGAGCTTGCTGTCCACAGAAATTCTCCAAAAGCAACCTCTGTTAGGGAAAGAAATCTAAGCTCGTCAAAATGGTAGCATGTGGGGCAGCTAGATGGCTCAATGGATAGAGAGCCAGGCCAGGAGTTGGGAAGTCTATCCACTGAATCACTGACCCAAGAGAAATGAAACAGGCCTTTCACTCAGAGAGCTAGTAGAGAAGTTAAGATAAGTATTCAAATACCTACTAGTGAAAGTCAGATTTTGATAAATGCTTTAAGGGTGCTACAAAGTGCTGAGGAGGAGTTCAGGGCTTTAAAGACTGGATGGGAGAGCCACGCAATTGCCAGGCATTCCAGGCAAGAGAAAGGACATGTGAGCCAAAGCCCAAGACATGTTCAGGGAGCACCCGGCTTGGCTAGAGCCCAGCCTCTGTCGGGATGGGTGGGAGACGTGTTAGGGGCAGAGCTCAGGAAACCTTTGGTGCCAGGCAAGGAGCTTAGACGTTTGTCCTGGAGTCTGAGAGGAGGCAGGGAGGGATGAAATCAGAGCTGGGCTTTAGGATGCCAACAGAGTGGTTATTGTGGACAGACTTCCCTTTCCCTTGGCCTTCTTAGCATTAACGTGCCTTGGAACTAATATTTAAGTGTCCATTCTAAGACAGAGAGAAGGGTCTATTTAAAAAAGAAAAAGAAAATCATAGCAAGTTTCTCTTGAAATCCAATGACAGTATTTGAAGGTCCTGGGTTCAGATATGACCTCAGACACTTCCTAGATATGTGAAGCCCACCCAGAGCCAGATATTATTAAGATTTGTATATGAACTCAAAACCCACTTTGTCTTTAGAGGAAACATATGCTAAACACAAATTCTAACAAAAGTAACCAATGTGTGGTGTTTTAAGAATTATGAAAGGCACATATATGTGTGTATATATGTCATTTGAAACTTACAGTCCATGAGGTAGTTACTACAACTATATTTATCCTCATTTTACAGATAAGGAAACTGAGTCTAAAAGATTGTGACTTGCCCGTGTTCTCACAGCTAGTAAACGCCAGATCTTCCTCCAAGAAGTTCTGCTTTAATTAAAAACAAAAACAAAGGCCTTCTGACTACATGAACTCAGCCACCTTGAGAGTGAAATTGTTTTCCCCTTCATTTCTACTGACCTGTTTACTCAGTGTCTTAAAATCCGCTAGCTCTTGAACAGGCCGAGGTACACGGCCATCTGGAAGTCTGTGCAAGAGAGGATAGAAAATGCTTCCTAGACCAGAAACATTCCTGTGATGTTCATTGATTCCATAGTGTACAGCAAATAGATAACGCTTAATAAATGCTTGTTGAACATTGAATTAATGCGATTGAGGTTAGGACCAATTTCCTGGATAACAAGTAACTATTAACTCACATGACAATAATGCTTTTAAATTGTCAAAGCACTTTTCTCCTCTAAAGGAAGCGTTGCAAATGTTGTTATCCCCAGGAAGCCAAGGAGAAAAATAAAGAGATTTGCCCAAGATCAGATGGCAGTGAGTGTCAGACCTGGGATTTGAACCAATATCCCCCGACTCCAAGTCCAAGGTGCTCTCTGCTACACTATACTGCCTCTCAAGAGAACTGAAAGAGCCATATTGAGGAATGTGGGCAATGTGACAAAAGAATAAATACTCAAAAGAGCCAGGGTGCTAGGGAGGGGGTGGTGCAGGGAAAGGGAAAATGTATATCTGCATTTGGGGGATGAAATAATCTTCTTGATTTGTGAAGCAGCAGAAAGGAGAGGGGAAGGTGAAGACCACCAAATTCTTGGTCCTTGTGCATGGATAAATAACTTCTTAGTAATCTTGGATTCTATGCCCATGTCTTTGCCATTAACTTGCCATGTGGCACATTACTTAACTTCCTTTGACCTTGCCTATATGCCCTGTGTGAGATCAGCCATTCTTGCATTAAGGAAGGATTTGATGACATGCTCTGGAAAGGGGGAAATAGAAAGGTCAATTCAAGAAAGCCATCAATCTGTAATCTGGCCTAAACATTTTGGGGGGAATCATGGTCTTCTTAGGTGGCCAAAAATCCTAGGCACAGCACCCTCTGCAAACCCCCATGTTTCCCAAGAGGTTCAGAAAGGAGCGCCATTTTCCTTCAGGCGCCTCCTGGGAGTTTCAGGCACCCTCATTGGCCTCTGGTCCTCTGATTGAAAGAGCCAACTGTCTCTGCCAGCAAGTTCTTTGCTGACCGTGCACCACAACTAAAACAAGGACTTTGAGTCTCCATGGACCTTCCACCACTCTCTGAGCTCGGCTGCATATGCTGTCTCCTAATCCACGAAGGTCCCAGGCTTTGTCTCACTTTCTGCACCGACCCTGGTTGCTCCCTCTTGCCTATCTCCTTTAGAGGACCCCAACCCTCACTCTGTGGTCTGGGACTGAGTGAAGGTGTTTCTTTTCATCCGGGGAGCCCCAGAGCATATTAAGCTTGATAATCTCATATTGTCGCCAACCTAATTTATGACTACATCCTCTTTGGCTCAGGCCCTCATTTTTCTCTCCACTCTTAACCCAGCACAGAGATGAATCAGAAGCAGGAAATCAAGAATCTCTTTGAGAAAAGCCAAAGGTCTCTTCCTTTGGTACCAAGAGGGGCAATTTTTCTCTGATCTTGTACAAGTGAGCTGTGAGCAGTCTTTTGTGAGGACTTAGCTTTCATCATCAGTGTCCCCTTTTCATTCTGGACCCAGGGATAGTAGTAGGAAAAGCTTGAAAGAGGCAGGGCCAGGACCTTTGTAAAGTAAAAAAAAAAAAGGAACCAAGGCATTTTTCTACTAAAGCTTTCACTCAACCAGATTTCTCCAGGCCACAATTTCCTTCTGGACTTGACTTGCTGCGCTCTCCGATCAGCAGTGCTGCTGGCACAATACAACCCGACACATTCTTGATCAATGCCCCACTTTGCTTGCTAGGCAAGAGTGTCAGGAAGGGAAGGATCAATGACCTTGGTGGGACTTAATTGGCTTTATCTCAAGCTCAGCAAGGCCATTCACCAGCTACTAAAGACTTTTATGATCATCTTTTCTAAACCCCAGCATTCTTTCTAAATCAGCTGCTTGGGAGCCAGAGACAGTTTCAGCGAATTCTCAAGAGCTATTTTTACATAATTAACAGGATGCGAGAGCTCTTTCTGCTTTCCCTGCTTTCTGCACTGGCCACCTCCTTCCTCTGGCTTTCACTTAGGCCTATAGGAAGTGGGCACGTGCCCCATCAGGCCATTACCAATAGCTGAACGACTTGGCCCAGGAGGCCTCAAACAATCCAGTGACACCTTATCGACTCTGAAAGGGCAGAATCCTTTCTTTTCACCAAGCAAGCCTGCTTTTCACAGCCTAGACACAGCCAAACGACTACCCACCCAAGATTTCTGCACCATCATGATCCAGTGCCCCAGCTCTGCCTTTGGGTTGGGGAGGATGAGGCTGAAGGGCTAGATCTTGGGCTAGAAGGAGTAGGTAAGACCAGACCTCCGCCTGGCCGCCTACTGACAAGTCTGGGCAATAAACTCAACACTCTAGCTTCTAAGATGTTCTTTGGCAGAAGGGACATGATTTCCAGGGAAGGGGGCTACCCTGCGCAGAATTTCATTCGACTAAGCCTCAGAACATCACTCTTTCTTTGTCGCTGCTAAAGGGAGGGACAGAACAGGAAAAAAGAAAATTATTCCACAAAGTAAAAATAGTATTCATATAAAGAGGTAAAAAGTGCTACTGCCCAAAGGCCAAAAAAACAAAAAGTTCCCACTGACAAGCTTGACAACTGTAACCACAAGCTCACATCTAAGGTGTCCCGAGGTGGCGCCACGATGAGCCCCTTGGCCGTGAGGCTTCACCTCTAGGAGCTCTGGGTCAGGAAAGACCTGCGCTCGAGGTCACCGATAACTATGCACAAAGTCTTAGAGGGTGAGAGACAAAAATATTTTTCTACAATAGCACAGGAGACTCTTAGGGGGACAAGAGGGATCTTTCCAATAATCCTCAGTATGGAAAGCAGTACATTGGCTTTGTCCTAGGAGCTAAGAGTCAAGATTCTATGCATTCGAAGCTGTATTTACTCTAGACTAGATGGAGACAGGAACAATGGGTGTCCTAGATTACAAATGCAAGGTTGGTAACTGGATAGAATTCTAGGTGAAATGAGAAAGGCCTTTGCCTTCTATGGGGACGCCACCTGCAAGGGAGTTGTCGAAGCCCTTGGAAAACACAGCTTGACAGCAGCAAAACTTCTCGGTGCACATGTTTTGATGTCAGTATAATATAGTAGTGACACTCTGCGGTATATGCTGACAGGTGTATACCTGTGGGTTTGGGTTTGCTAATGTAATACATTTCAATAAAAACCTACTGAAAACCTACTGGTGCCTGGTCATGTCCAGTGCTTCCACAGGGGCACGAGGGGAGATGTGAGAGGGTTATGAGCCCGCCTGCAAACGGGCAGGCCGACAAGCCCAGGGGATGGATGTCTCTCTGTTTGAGTCCTTGGCTATTTCCTGTCTCTACTTCAGAACTCTTAAAGAATACTCTGGGGTCTACAACAAAAAGATGGTATTAAACACCATTAGTAAAAAATCTGGATATTTGTTGCTGATTTCAAATTTTCTACTGCACTTTCTCAGAAGTTAGGGGGTACAGCTGGGTGGCTCAGTGGATTGAGAGCCAGGCCTGGGTTCAAATATGGCCTCAGACACTTCCCAGCTGTGTGACCCTGGGCAAGTCACTTAACCCCCATTGCCTAGCCCTTACCACTCTTCTGCCTTGGAACCGATACATAGTATTGATTCTAGACAGAAAGTAAGAGATTTTTAAAAATAACAAAAATTAAAAGAAGTTAGGAGGACCCTGGAGCTGACCACTTTAATTTTTCCATTCTAATCATAGTTTATGTCTACCAAGCTTTCTTCTTGATAGTGACACAGTTAGGAAGAGGTCAGATTTGAACCCAGGTCCCCCCAACTCAAGGCCTGGCACTCTATCCACTGAGCTACCTAGCTGCCCCAGAACTAGTATATTTCTGGTGCAGGAATTGAATCCAGATCTTCTCAGCTCCAAGCCTGACCCTCTTAGTGAAATACAAAAAGGCAATGAGGAAGAATGGGGTTAGTGAATAGAGGGTCGATCTTGAAGGACTTGGTTCAAGTTCCATCTGAGGCACTAACAGGATAACCCTTGGCAAGTTATTTTAATTTTCTAAGCCTCAGTTTCCTCACTTATAAAATAGAGAGTAATTCTAATAAAGTCATGAGAATCAAATGAAATAATTTATGTAAAATGTTTCACAAACCTTTGAGTGTCATACAAAAAGCAGTTATTGTTATTATGAAGAGGTTATTTCTTGCTTCAAAAAGAGAGCGGCATCCCTTTCTGACAGCCTACAGAGACTCAGTTGTCACTGGTATTATTACAAAGAAATAGAGGCATGAAACTAGTGCTTGTTTAAGAGAGGGGGAAAGGGCAAAGCAAGAGGAAGCGTTGGAGGCCCAGAAGAGCACAGGCCCAGTTATTCATCTTCAGTTGAATACAAGCTTCAGATCTTAAAAACCCTTGGAAAAAGATGCCAGTGGCCAGAGAGTCTCAGCCTCTCCCAGAAGCACTGTCCTCCCACAGAAAAAAAGAAACATGAGTTGTCCCTGACAGGGACCTGGGCATATTACTTTTTCTCCTAGAGAAAATGAAAGGGTCAGCCAGCCCTTTAAATAGGAACAAAGCTCCAAAGGATGACAAAACAATGATAAAAGATCAGACAACCAAGAACAAAGAACCAAAGTGCCAGGTTGAGTTCCTTCTAGCTTATGATGAAAGGTTGAAGAAAGAAAACAGGCAACTCAGGGCTAAAAACAGTAGGCCCCAGGAGAAAAGGAATTGTAGTCTCAGGAAGGAAGGGAGAGGTTTTGGAACTCAATTTTTTTAAAAGCAAATGTTTAACATTGTTTTTTCATGTAATTGGAAAAAGTATATTATTAGAAGAAAAAAAAAGAAAAGAAAAAGTAATTATCCAGTGGAAAAAAGCTCTGAATTAAGGTCAGAGGATCCAGGTTCAAATCCTTACCCTACCACCATTGCCTAGCCCTTACTATTCTGCTGCCTTAGAACCAATACACGGTATTGATTTTAATATGGAAGGTAAGGGTTTAAATTTTTTTTCAATAATGATTTGCATTTCTATAGGGTTTTTGTTTTTAAGTAAGGGCTAGGCAATTGGAGTTAAGTGACTTGTCCAGGGTCACACAACTAGCAAGTGGCTGAGGCCATATTTGAACCCAGAACCTCCTGTCTCTAGCCCTGGCTCTCAATCCACTGAGCCACCCAGCTGCCCCCATTTCTATAGAGTTTCAAGGAATATTTCCTTTCTTATTGATGGGTTCAGTATCATCAGAACATAGCTAAGAAAATTTGCAATATGAAGCCTGCTGCTACAATCAGAAATTGCTCTGACATCCTCCACCTGACAGAAATGTACAGCAAACACAGGGAAAACCAAAGACAGTTCAATTCTTAGCCCTCCTTCCCCAGACTTTCCATCTCAGAATTTCCCCTCCCAGTGTTCTAGGATGTTCTAAAAGGACTTTGACTTCCCTTTAGTCAAATGGAGGGTCATGGAGAGGAGCTAATAAAATGTGAACACAGCAAAAATAGAAAACCTTCAGGCTAGCAATGAGCCAAGGGGAGCATCAGCTGACAGGATACCAGAAGAGTAAGTACCACCACAATGGAGAGCGCAGGCTCTGTGAAACATGGCATGTCACACTAACCCACTGGTGCTGAGGATTGTTTATTATCTGGAGGGAGGAAGGGAGAGGGGGCGGGAAGTTAGAGGGGTCCAGAGCTGTAATTTCACTGGTGTAGGGAAATCCTAGTGAGAAAATTTCTTCTACTAGCATGGACTGGCATCTTCTCTACAACTCACAGTCTTGCAAAGTTGCCTGAGGCATTATGAGCCTTAAATGACTTGCTTAGGGCACTCAAGGGATCAAAAGTGAGATTCAAACCTAGGAATTACTGTTTCCAAATCCAGCACCCCACCCCGTTACCCCACTGCTTTTCCTTAGCCTCTGGAGTTGCTTTTTGTCCTAAAACCAAATGACTCCCTGGAATGCCTTTTTCCAACAACATTTATTTTCTTTCCCTTAATTTCAGGGCTGATTGGCAGCACAGATAAAGGGGAGAGGCATGCCTTTTAAGTCAGGAAGGCTGGAAGTTCAAAGGCTGCCTCTGGCCGGTATTGACTGTAGGACAGTAACTAAGTCGCCAACTTCCTCAGTAGTACCCCAAGAAACAAAGACAAAGAGAGGCAGAGCCAGGAAGGAGAGTCGGCCGGCTTTCTTGAGTTTGGCAGTAAGAGAATACAACTCATCAGTACCCCACAATCTGAATCTGGGGAGGGAATTGCCATACAGGAATTGCATGATGCCAGTGAAGTAGGTTTGGACATCCCCTAAATCCCTAAAAAATAAACCAGGATTATGCTGTTTAATCTATGAGGCCACAGAGAATAATTTAAAATCTAATTTATACAGGTGCCCAAAGGCTGCCTTGCATCTGACAGATATTTTCTGTCATTCATTGACTTTTCACTTTCTTTTGCACAATATATTAATTCACACAAGGAATGCAAGGTACATGCCTGTACAGGTGAACCTCTGTGGCACACTTTAAACTATTATCCCTAACATAAGGAAAACCTCAAGACTATCAGGGAAAAATGTTGCAATTTCTATTTCCTGGGGGAAACAAATATCATAGATCATAGCAATCATAAACCTAGAGCTGGTAGGGATTTCAAAGGACATATAATTCAGTCTTCTCAGTTTACAGTTGAGGAAACTGAGGCCAAAAGATGTTAAGTGACTTACCCAAGGTCATACAGGTAATAGGCAACAAAGATGTTTTTAGTTCTACTCTTTTAAAATTTCCAGTTTAGGAGAATCTAGGTGGCATGGGATAGATCATTAAGCCTAGAGTCAGGAGAATTTGGGTTCAGATCTAATCTCAGACACTTCTTAGCTGTCTGACCCTGGGCAAACCACTTAACCCCATTTGCCTAGCCCTCCCCCTTCTGTCTTAAAGGTGTTACTAAGATAGAAAAGTAAGGGTGGTTTTTTTTAATTGTCAGTTTACATGATTGATTGGTGTGCATTTTATGTTCTAATTTTTGGTTTGATGGATGAAAATATTTTACATTTTCACAAATAAAAGCAAGACATTATCCTATTGTTTTTAATGGCTAATACATAGAAATAGTAAAAGTTGATCATATTTGTGTTGACAAAAATCTATATGCCACTTAACCCTGACTGCCTAGTCCTTGCTGCTCTTCTATCCTAGAATTGTCTCTAGGTCAGAATGTAAGAGAGGAAGGAAGGAAGGAAGGAAGGAAGGAAGGAAGGAAGGAAGGAAGGAAGGAAGGAAGGAAGGAAGGAAGGAAGGAAGGAAGGAAGGAAGGAAGGAAGGAAGGAAGGAAGGAAGGAAGGAAGGAAGGAAGGAAGGAAGGAAGGAAGGAAGGAAGGAAGGAAAAGAAAGAAAGAAAGAAAGGGAAGAGGGAAGGAGGGAGGAAGAAAGAGGGAAGGAGGGAGGAAGGAAGAAAGAAAGAGGGAAGGAGGGAGGAAAGAGGGAGGAAGGAAGGAAGGAAGGAAGGAAGGAAGGAAGGAAGGAAGGAAGGAAGGAAGGAAGGAAGGAAGGAAGGAAGGAAGGAAGGAAGGAAGGAAGGAAGGAAGGAAGGAAGGAAGGAAAAGAAAGAAAGAGAGAGAGAAAGAGAGAGAGAAAGAAAGAAAAAGAGAAAGAAAGAGAGAAAGAAAGAGAGAAAGAAAGAAAGAAAGAAAGAAAGAAAGAAAGAAAGAAAGAAAGAAAGAAAGAAAGAAAGAAAGAAAGAAAGAAAGAAAGAAAGAAAGAAAGAAAGAAAGAAAGAAAGAAAGAAAGAAAGAAGAAAAGAGGGAAGAGGGAAGGAGGGAGGAAGAAAGAGGGAAGGAGGGAGGAAGGAATAAAGAAAGAGGGAAGGAGGGAGGAAAGAGGAAGGAAGGAAGGAAGGAAGGAAGGAAGGAAGGAAGGAAGGAAGGAAGGAAGGAAGGAAGGAAGGAAGGAAGGAAGGAAGGAAGGAAGGAAGGAAGGAAGGAAGGAAGGAAGGAAGGAAGGAAGGAAGGAAGGAAGGAAGGAAGGAAAATGAACCTTTATTTTGGGGAGAAGTGTGGCAAACCTCTGGCAAGGGGCAGCTGGGTGGCTCAATGGATTGAGAGCCAGGCTCTCAATGGAGATGGGAGGTCCTGGGTTCAAATTTGATCTCAGACACTTCCTAGCAAGGTGACTCTGGGGAAGTCACTTGACCCCGGTTGCTTAGCCCTTACCACTCTTCCACCTTAGAACCAATACACAGTATCTATTCTAAGACAGAAGGTGAGGATTTATTTTTTTAAAAACAAACAAACGTTTGGCAATTTCCCAAAGACAGTCCAGTCCTAATCTCTGTTTAATTCTGGACCCAGTTCATTGTCCAGTTATGTCTGTCAGAGAGAGAGAGACAGAGACAGAGACAGAGACAGAGACAGAGACAGAGACAGAGAGACAGAGAGACAGAGGGGGAGGGAGAGACAGAGGGGGAGGGAGAGACAGAGACAGAGACAGAGAAAGAGACAGAGAGAGAGAGAGAGAGACAGAGAGAACGCTTTACATTTTTACTATGATTAAAACCCTGAAAATGAAGATGACTCTGGCTACAAAACAGATTTTAAAATGTAGGATTAGAGGCTTAAAGCTGGATGAGACCTCAAAAGATCTTATCCAGCTCCCTGAGGCAACAGAAGCCCTTAGCCAAGCTCAGGCAGGTGGCAAATCAAGGATTCAGGTTGTGGGCTAGACAGCAGTGGTATGAGCTAATGAAGCACACAGCCATCCTTTCTTGAAAAGGTACTAAAATGTAGGACTGCTTCTACCATTAGTCAGCCTTGTTCTTAGAGCTTGTTGTTTTACCTGACACAGTTTGCATGTTCTTTTCAGGGATGACACATTTCAGGGGATGTAGCAGAGTATTCTGGAGGTTTGAACGATCTGGGGAAATAAAATTCATCACTATTTTTTCAGCGTGAGTTATTTTTATTATTGACAAGTCCAGGGAAGTTGAAAAGCAGCTGAGTTTTGAGGGAAGATGAGTTCAGTTTTCATCGTGTTTGGAGGGAGTTGCCAATGGGAGCTGAAGGTAGAATTCTTAGAGCTCAACCAATATATATCAAGCCCAGTGATGTGCAAGCTGGGTAGTAAGGAGTTGGAGAAGAATAACCCACATTGCAGCTAGAACTATGGACGGCAAATGAATAGAGGCGATAGTTGAAGTGAATAAGTTCTTAGAAAGAGCCAGTATGGAGAAAGAAGGCCCGGAGGGGGGGTGGGGGGGGTGGTAACTCGATGGATAGAGAACCAGACCTGGAGACAGGAAGTCCTGGGTTCGAATTTGATTTCAGACACTTTCTAGCTGTGACCCTGGGCAAGTCACTTAACCCCCATTACCCAGACCTTACTGCTCTTCTGCCTTGTAACCAATACACAGTGTTAATTCTAAGACAGAAAGTAAGGTGTTTTATTTTTTTTTTAAATGACTGTTAAAATGTTTTCATATAATTGGGAAATATTTAACAAAATAAATAAAAATATTTTAAATGAATGATTTTATTATTATTTTCTAGATTTAATTAATTAATTAGTTTTGAATATATTTCCATGGTTACATGATTTATATTCTTTCCCTCCCCTCCTCACAATTCAATTGGATTTTACATTTTAAAATGAATAATTTTAGGAGACAGCTGGGTAGCTCAGTGGATTGCAAGTCAGGCCTAGAGTCAGGAGGTCCTGGGTTCAAATCTGGCCTCAGACACTTCCCAGCTGTGTGATCCTGGGCAAGTCACTTAATCCCCATTGCCTAGCCCTAACCACTCTTCTGCCTTGGAACCAATACACTGTATTGATTCCAAGACGGAAGGTAAAGGTTTAAAACAATGAATAATATTAAAAAGATGTACCTTTGCAAAACTAGGAGAAGATAGGAGGTAGAAGGAGCTAAAGATAGAGACCTTTGGTCTAGATGGCAGTTTTTTTGCTTTCATTGAGCAAATGTACTCTAATTTACATTTCAGCTGAATGATCCTTTTAGATCAGTCAAAATGGGGAATTGCTCAGGGATAAGAAGTGTGAATTACATCAGCATTTCAATATATCTCCATCCCATTTCAGCAGCAAGAATTAGAAAGAGAAATTCCATTTAAAATCACCCTAGACAATATAAAATACTTAGGAATCTATCTACCAAGACAAACACAGGAACTATATGAACACAACTACAAAACATTCTCCACACAATTAAAACTAGATCTAAACAATTGGAAAAACATTGACTGCTCATGGGTGGGACGAGCTAGCATAATAAAAATAACAATCCTACCCAAATTAATTTACTTATTTAGTGCCATACCCATTGAACTAAGAAAAAACCATAACAAAGTTCATTTGGAAGAACAAAAGATCAAGGATATCCTGGAAAATCATGAAAAAAAATGTGAAGGAAGGAGGCCTTGCAGTACCAGATCTCAAACTATACTATAAAGCAGCGGTCATCTAAACAATATGGTACTGGCTAAGAGACAGAAAGGAGGATCAGTGGAATAGACTTGGGGTAAGTGACCTCAGCAAGACAGTCTATGATAAGCCCAAAGATCTCAGCTTTTAGGACTAAAACCCACTATTTGATAAAAACCACTAGGAAAATTGGAAAACATTATGGGAGAGATTAGGTTTGGATCAACATCTCACACCCTACACCAAGATAAACTCAGAATGGGTGAATGATTTGAATATAAAGAAGGAAACTATAAGCAAATTAGGTGAACACAGAATAATATACGTCAGATCTTTGGGAAAGGAAAGACTTTAAAACCAAGCAAGAGCTAGAAAAAATCACAAAATGTAAAATAAATAATTGTTATTATATCAAATTAAAAAGTTTCTGTACAAACAAAACCAATACAACCAAAATTAGAAGGGAAGCAACAAATTGGGAAACAATCTTCATAGCAAAAACCTCTGTCAAAGGTCTAATTACTCAGATTTATAAAAAGCTAAATCACTTGTACAAAAAAATCAAGCCATTCTCCAAATGATAAATGGGCAAGGGCAATTTTCAGTTAAAGAAATCAAAACTATTAATAAGCACATGAAAAAGTGTTCTAAATCTCTTATAATCAGAGAGATACAAATCAAAACAACTCTGAGGTACCACCTCACACCTAGCAGATTGGCTAACATGACAGCAGAGGAAAGTAGTGAATTGTAAAAAATAGACTCGAATACAGGACTACAATCCTCACAAGCCTTTGCTCCACTTCCCCAAAATGCTTTGTAATCTCATGGGAATTCTGAGGTGGGCAGAGATCGAGGAAGGATTTAAGCTGGTGGCAAAGGTTTTTGGGTCTCTTTTGGACTTCTGTTTTGGAGCAGATGCATCTCTTCTGTGATGTGAGGTTATCTGGCCTAGGCCTCTGGCCTAGGCACATGTTTTTTTCTTATTCTGTATTTTATTTAATCTTTAACCTTTAATAAACCTCTAAAAAAATATAATACTCCTTGCAGAGAGAAACTAATTTCTACCTGCCTCAGTCTTCCCATATTCCTAAATTTTAATCTTTACAGAATGCTGGAAGGGATGTGGCAAAGTTGGGACATTAATGCATTGCTGGTGAAGTTATGAATTGATCCAACCATTCTGGAGGGCAACTTGGAACTATGCCCAAAGGACACTAAAAGACTGCCTGCCCTTTGATCCAGCCATAGCACTGCTGGGTTTGTACCCCAAATAGATAATAAGGAAAAAGACTTGTACAAGAATATTCATAGCTATGCTCTTTGTGGTGGTAAAAAAACTGGAAAATGAGGGGACACCCTTCAATTGGGGTATGGCTGAACAAATTGTGGTATATATTGGTGATGGAATACTATTGTGCTAAAAGGAATAATAAACTGGAGGAATTCCATGTGAAGTTGGATGACCTCCAGGAAGTGATGCAGAGTGAAAGGAGCAGAACCAGGAAATCATTATACACAGAGACTGATACCCTGTAGTATAATCAAATGTAATGGACTTCTCCATTAGTGTCAATGCAATGTCCCTGAACAACTTGGAGGGATCTACAAGAAAAAAGATTATCCACATTCAGAGGAAAAACTGGAGAGTAGAAACACCGAAGAAAAACAACTGTTTGAATATATGGGTCGAGGGGATATGATTGGGGATGTCGACTAAATGAACATCCTAATGCAAACAACAACATGGAAATAGGTTCTGATCAACGACACAAGTAATACCCAGTGGAATTGCGTGTCGGCTATGGGGAGGGGAGGGAGGGGAATAATGTGATTCTTGTAACCAAGGAATAATGTTCTAAATTGACTAAATAAATTAATTTTTTAAAGTAATTAATGCCAGGAATTAATTCGTTTCCACAGGTATACCGGGGGCTGGCCAGAAAATGCTGGACTACCAGCTGGAGAAGGAAGTGATGGCAGAACTTGGGGTGGCCAACATGCTTTAAAATGTAATCTGCTTTATTAACATTTTCTCCATCACTTTGAAGAATCTAGTCAGTCCTCAAAACCGACAAGCCCTGATTTGTAGCATTTGCTGATTTCTGAGGCTTTAATGTTCACACTGAAAATATAACAATCTGTTTCCTGTTCCAGCTGACTGCAGACCACTCCTGTATCGAGTCAGGACTGAAGCCCCAAAGAGAAAGGTTAGTCCTGTCTGTTCCTGTACAAAGGACTTGATGGACAAGGTCCTGCTAACTGTGCAGAGACCTGACTCGAAGAATCGCTATGGTTAGCAGTGCCATCTGGTGGCAAATGTAGAGGTTGCACCCTGAGTAGCTGCTCAGACTTTCCATATGCCCAAGTAAATGTCAATGTCATTGTCAATGTCATTTTCAGTCCTGTCCAACTCTTCGTGAACCCATTCAAAATCTTGGCAGAGATAGTGGAGTAGTTTGTATTTCCTTCTCCAGATAATTTGACAGATAAGGAAACTGAGGCAAACAGGGTCACGTGACTTGCCCAGGGTCACTGCTGGTATCTGAAGTAAAATTTGAACACAAGATGAGTCTTCCAGACTCCAAGCCTGGTGCCCTACCCACTACTATATTCACTGTGCACTTAGCTGCTCTAAGGTAGAAAGACAAGTCAGCCTTGTTCAGTAGGGTCTATCTTCATGACCAGGTGGACTGCACAGATACTGGACTGCTTTGCCATTTCCTCCAAGCACAGCATTCCAACCACTGAGCTACCTAGTGTATTGGAGGCTTGATTACTAGGGCACTTAAGGTAAAGAGAAAAGCTGGAACAAGGACTCTAAGAAATAAGGTCAAGAAGAGACTGAATTCTCAATTCTCCTTCCCCCACTTCCTGCTTCCTTCTATTTGATCCTAACAGCTATTCAGAGATGTTAAGTGATAGCAGCTTTCAATAAATTAATTTCACTTCAACATACTGGAAAAGGATTTATTTTAAAGGAAGAAAGGGCAGGGAGTGGGAAATAAGGGTAGAGGAAATTTTGGATTCCCCTAATCTATTATAAATTCAATATCAAGAAAGTAGA